>NW_006298351.1:367425-381235 GCF_000327345.1 Myotis davidii
AGTACAGAGTGTGGGGTGGGGGGGGGTGGGAGAGAAGAATGACAAAGGAGAAAATGGTATTAACACATTTTCTTAATACTATCCCCATCAGTACAGTGCTTTAAGGTTTACAAAATTCAGTACAGTGTCTGGTTAAGGGCACAGCATCATGTTCCCACTTTGCTGTTCACAGGGTGTATGAACATGTAAATGCTTGACTTCTTAGCAATGCAGTTTCCTCATCTGCAGAACATAGGATGAGCTTAAGTGCTATATCTCGGCACTGGGTACATGGAAAACCTTCAAGGCTTACGTGATGAAAGAATGTATGAAATGAGCCAATGCAAAGACCGAGTCTCAGGGGTGTGGAGACAGAACTCAAGTGTCTGGCCCACCCACTATCTTCACAAACAACCTGCCTCTCAGGACAGGGACTCGGTAAATGAGAATTTCTTTCTCGCCTCCTCTCACACAGACACGTAGCTACTGAATGTGCACTTTGCACGACTACATGAATGCACACCATCTCGGACAGATTATGAGCATGGCTTTCTGGGTGGGATGCCTACAGGGGAAGCATCTGTGGAGCTCCTTATAGTCACTTCTACAGGGCTCAGTAGGGGGCCTCCCTCACCCCAAAGGAAACATGACTGAGATTCACCTGCTGGTGATTCTGAGCCTCAAGGTTCCCAGATGCTCAGAAACTAGGTAGGGCCTTAGCCCCCTCTTATTGGGGGGGTGGTAGAGTAGCACCGTGGCGCCATTTTGGAGAAATGCTTACGAAAGGGGAGCTTAGAAGAGGCTCCTTGTGAGGGAGGGGAGAAGAGAAGAGAGACTCCGTGGCCACACCTTGCCTTTTGAAAATTTATAAATTTTGTTTTTATCATTTCATCAAAATTCTACTTGCTAGCCTATAATTGTACTGTCTATGTCCCCCAACCCACTTATTCTAGAAGAGCTCATTTTAGTCCATATTGAAAGGTAGCTTTGAATCCAGGTCTCGTCAGTTACAAAAAGTATGACTTCAGGAAAGTCATTTAACCTCTCTGAGTCTCAGCTTCCCTGTCTGTAAAATGTGATTAACAACAGCATCTAATGCCAGGCTGGCGCGGTTCAACGGTTGAGGGTGTGGCTCAGCAGTTGAGCTTGGACCTTTGAACCAGGAGGTCAGGGTTCAATTCCCAGTCAGGGCACATACCCTAGTTGCAGGCTTGACCCTCAATGTGGGGTGTGCAAGAGGCAGCTGATCAATGATTCTCCCTCATCATTGATGAGTCTATCTCTCTCTCTCCCTCTCCCTTCCTCTCTGAAATCAATAAAAAATGTATATTAAAAAAACACACAATAGCACCTAGTGCTAAAATGCAATGACACAATTTATGTGAAATATTCCACCCAGTGGCTGGCATGTAGCAAGTGTTCCGTGATGGTGAGGATAATGATGATGATGAATGTTGGTACTGATGGTGTCCACTCATTTCCTGCTGGGAGTGTCCTTGCTCATACTGTTCCCCTGCCCAGCCAAGTCCTGTTAATCCTGTAGTAGCCAGCTGAGTCGGTTCCTCAAATGTCACTTCCTTTTTCTATTCATCTCCAGAAGTGTTAGTTGATCCTTTCTCCCCACTCTAGTTGCTCACTTTATATAACTGTATGTTAGTGCTTATTATCTTTCATTACACTTAATTGTTTGTGTCTGCCTTGCTCACTGGGCTGTAAGCATGTATCTGGCAAGAACCTTTAAAAGACTGTTTCTACTCATGGCTAGTGGTGTGACTTTGGACAGTTATGTCTTCTCTCTAGATCTCAGATTTTTATTTTAAAATGTGGCAAGGACACAAACATCTTGCCAAGTGTAAAATGATGTATAAACACGAATAGATATGATGTCTTATTTGTCTACGCTTCCAACTGAAATGGGAAGAAAATCCAAGCTAGAGAAAAGAAAAGATGGAGCTCGGCTGGTGTGGATCAGTGGTTGAGCCTCAATCTATGAACCAGGAGGTCATGGTTCAATTCCCATTCAGGGCACATACCCGGGTTGCATACTCAATCCCCAATGTGGGGCATACAGGAGGCAACCGATCAATGATTCTTTCTCATTATTGATGTTTCTGTCTTCCCCTCTCCCTTCCTCTCTGAAATCAATAAAAATATTTTTTTAAAAGAAAATAAAAAGGAGATAGGCATTTCCTACTCAATTAGATGTTTCCCTCCATTGCCCAATTGCATCATGAGGAGCCACAGAAATCTGCTCGGCCCCGTGAGCCCCAGCTGTCAGCGGCCAGGAGAGAGACACGTGAGCAGAGGAGTGGCTGTCAGGAGCTGTGGCCTGAAGTTTTGTTTAGAGCCTCAAACAAAGCCATGCGTGTTGAGTGCAGAACTGGAACAGCTGCAGCTGCCAAAACTGTCTGCCAGGCCCACCTGAGTGGCAAGCAGGGGATGGAGGCGACTGCCCAGAGATCTCGGTGGGGAGCTACGACACACTGAAATCGCAGCGTGTCACCCATACAAGCCTTCCACATGGCTTCTGTTGTAAGTGGGTGTGGGTGGGAGCCTGTGAGGGAATGCTTGGCTGTTACACTGTTTGTAAGGAAACACGATTCAGAACACTACAGCTTTCCAAAGTGGAAGGAAGCTATGCATGGAACAGCAGCGAGTGAGCCCTCAGCCCGCAGTCCTAGAATTAGCTACAATTGGGAAGATCTAACCCAGTGCTTCCCAAGTGGTGGCCATTTTGTCTCCCAAGGGACAGCTTTGATTGTCATGACTGAGTGTTGCTACTCACATCGAGTGGGTAGAGGCTAGGGGATGCTGCTAAACATCCTACAAATGCACAGCTCCCCACAACAAAAATACTGGGCTCGAACAACAATGGTGGAAAAGGTAAAACCCTGCTCTAATCCAGCATTTTAATTTTTACAGATCGTGACCTCAGAGGCCAATTGTACTAGACGTCTGCCTTTCAGCTCCTGGTTTTCATTTTGGCACGTTGCCTCGACAATGCAGTGGGTGTGTGTGGCTATGTGTGAACCTTTGTGTGGCCTATGATAAAATCTACACGGGAGCAAGTAGAGATGAGTGCTTTGTGGAAGGAGTCAGAATATATATCTCTAGTGACTTAGAAAAATCACAATAATCCACAGAACACCAAAAGTGAAAACAAAAGGTTCTATACAGTGAATTTCATTAGATGCAGATATTTTAGTGGGCAAGAACAAGAGCCATTCTCTAGTAGGTGCCAATAGATTTGTTACCTACATGCTGTCATATTACCATAGACACTGTGACTCCCATTCTGCAAACAAGCCCCTATTAGCACCCGCTGAACTAGAGATTTGAGATCATGTAAAGGTCACGTGACTATTTATTGGACATCTACTGTGTGCTTAGATCTGTGTCTGCCCTCTTGGTAGTAATTAAAGCACTCGGTACAGAGTAGATCTTAACAAAGGTTTACTCCACGAGGTGGCCACAGCTATCCCACTGCACAGATGAGCACCTTGGGACATAAAGACATTGAAAAACTTTCCCAAGCCCACAACTCTGAAGTATTAGATTGAAGATTCTAACCCCTGCATTTCTCATCACAAAGACTGTACAATTTCACCCTCATCCTGCCCCAGCTGAGGTCAGGATCTCCCCTCCACAGGTTCATTATATTGTGAGGAGTCACACTCATCCATGAGAAATTGGAATATGAAACATGCTGTCATAAATACTAGAGCGAAAGGGAAAAATCCTGTGGAGGAAGAGAGGCCGGAAATAATGTTTTCAACCAGGAGATCTGAAAAGGATCCTATAGAAGAGGTGGCATTCGAGCAGGGCCTTCAATAGCAGGTGAGGTTTTGTTAAGCAGAGATGAAGTGAAGGAAATTCCAGCGGGGCAAGTGGCATAAAACAAGTCGAGGAGTAGGAGAGGGTAGGACACAGGGTAGCAGAGGTTCTAGTGAGAATAAGGGCCCCTGAGGCATTTGATCACCCATATTTCTCTCGCTTTCCCTCTCTCATCAAGCAAGACCTGTGTATTTCAATTCAGTGCCACATACTAAGGACAAAGCATTGGGGATGTCCAATACATTTATTCACTCATCCATTAACATATTTAGCTGGACATTATATAGTAAACAGAGCAACCTGTGTCCGCTGGGAGTTTATTTTCTATTGGGTTGGGAGAAATAAACAAATGAGAAGTAACTGTATCTATGATGGTGAGAAGTGCTCCAAAGAAAATCAAAGAATCAAAGCAGGTAAGAGGGGACTGAGAGTGAGGGTGCCATTTTACACACAAGGTGTTCAGGAAAAGCTTCTCAGATTAAGTGGTTTTTCAGCGGAGACTTAAAGGAAGTGAAGGCAAGTGGTGCAAATGCCTGCCGGGGTAGGGGGTGGGGAGAGGGAGAGGCGGGGATTTCAGTAGAAGGAACAGGGAGAGAGAGGGCTAGCACTGGTTTATTTCTAGAGAGAGTCCATCTCCCACAAGGAGCTTACAGTTTAGTTGCCATGGAAATCAGTTTGAGGAAAGAACCACACATTGATTGAGCATTTACTATATGCCATGAACCACACTAGTTGCTTTACACATGTGACCTCCTCTCTATACTGTGAGAGATTATGATCTCCATATTATCCATGAGAGGAGGGGAACTGAGGTTCAGAACGTTTAAGTAACTGGTCCAACACATCAGAGCTGGCAAATGGCAGAGCTAGGATGGAGTCTGCACTGCCCAGTTTGGGAGCCACTGTGGCTCTCAGCACTTGAAATGTGGCTACTCCAAACCCAGGCGTGCTGCAAGCTTAAAATACAGAGCTCCAGATGTCAAAGACTTAGTAGGAATAACAGAATGTAAAACATCTCACTAATATTTTACACTGGTTACATGCTGAAATATTACTATTTTGAATGTATTGGATTAAATAAAGTATATGATTAAAATTCATTTCACCTGTATATTTTTAATTGCTTTAATACGGCTGCTAAAACTTAAAATTATATATGTAGATGGTATTCTACTTTTACTGGACAGTGCGGGGCTAGATGTGCCTTTATGATCTGCCCTATGACACTGCCTGAGAAGGTCATTCATCCACCTCCATGTGTTTTTGTCTGTTTTTTTAAATATACTTTTATTGATTTCAGAGAGGAAGGGAGAGGAAGAGAGCAACAGAAACATCAATGATTAGAAATAGAAACATCAAGGATGACAGAGAATCATCAATCAGCTGCCTCCTGCATGCCCCCTACTGGGGATCGAGCCTGCAACCCAGCCATGTGCCCTTGACCGTAATCGAACCCGGGACCCTTCTGTCTATAGGCCGACTCTATCCACTGAGCCAAACCAGCTAGGGTCACCTCCACGTTATTATCAATATTTCGAGGACCTGTTTCACTCTGCAACTGTTTGGTTGAGCACTTGCTTCCTTCCGTCAAAATCAATAAATGGACAGACATTAAATACATTACAAACAAACACTTCCACATTCAAGGGCCACCCCTCCCAATCTGCACCTCCTAGATTCAGCCTGGATATATATACCATGCATTTCAGAGCTGGTGTTTTCCCAACAATCATACAGGGAACTTCCTGCCACTGGGTGCAGAGGCTGTGAAAGAGAGGCTGTTTCTATTCCCAGTGCTACCCTTCCTCACCCCCCCCCGCCCCCCCTGTGACTTTCTGTGAGTCCCAGGCCTCTACTGCAGGGTGTCCCGGAAGATGTGGAGCACTGACAAGGGCTGTAGAATGGAGGGTACGTGGGACTCTCAGCTGAACCGTGCTATATAGAAGCCTATAGACTAGAGTAATGAAGGGAATCAGGCTCATCCTACACAAAGCACATTCTCTCTGTTGCCACTGTAAATTATTTACATCCGAGGAGCACGCAGGAGAGATGAGAGAAGGGCCTTCTGTAGCTTTGTCACCAAGCTCCTCCGCTGGTTCTGCATGCGTTGCAGACCGTGGCCCATGTTCTGGGCCAAGGGTGGAGGGACTGCCTCCTCTGTCCCCCACCCTCAGGGTCCCTAAGGCGAGCCACCGGATCTGAGATCACCCACAGAGCCTACCTCTGGAGCCTGGGTCAACCTGATGACCTCATCCAGGCTTTGCCTTTGAAACCTGGATCTCCGGATAAGACTCCTCACCGGAGACACAAACCTATAAAGCCGGGTGACCATGAGCACTCAGTCTCCACATCTGTAAAACGCGGGCAATAAGAGGAGGCTGAGTACCTCGTGGGGTTCAGAGAAGGAGTAAATAGGATTTTAAAAGCAACTATTTTAGTCTTGGTTTTAGCTGAATCCCAACATAATAAATACCATATTCTAAAGAGAGGTGGGTGACCACTATTTAGGATCTCAAAAAGGTAGCCAAAATGAGCTTTCTGAGATTCTCAACCTTCCCGTCACATGACGGCAGAGATCACAAATGGCGTCTGAGTGAGAACAGACAGCATGTGGTGAATCCTCCTGTCCATCCCAAACCAACTTGGGGGCACAATCAGGGTAGAAGCCCCTCACCATGAGCTTCAACAAGACCACACAATCAACATGATAAATGACCCCTGGAGCCCAGCCGGTGTGCCTGAATGGTTGAACCAGGAGGTCAAGGTTCAATTCCCAGTCAGGGCACATGCCCGGGTTGTAGGCTCAATCCCCAGTGTGGGGTGTGCAGGAGGCAGCCAATCAATGATTTTCTCATCATTGATGTTTCCATTTCTCTCGCGTGTCCCTTCCTCTCTGAAATCAATAAAAAAATATATTTTTAAAAAATGCCCTCGTGTAGATTAGGGGAACAGGGTGCATTGGTGTCTGACTCACACCGGAAAAATCTAAAAAAAAGAGAATTCTACGGAGAGAAAGCTAAAGAGGGGCCTGCTGAAACCTGGTGGCAGAGGGGGCTGCCATTTGGGAGGTAACTGCTTAGCTGCTTAGCTCATGTGTAAAAGGATGTGTCCCCCATAAATCAGAGGTGGCCACATGCAACAGAAAGCCAAAAGAGGTCACCCTAGACCAGCCGTGGGCAAACTACAGCCTGCGGGCCAGATCCGGCCCGTTTGAAATGAATAAAACTATTGAAAAAAAAGACCGTATCCTTTTATGTAATGATGTTTACTTTGAATTTATATTAGTTCACACAAACACTCCATCCATGCTTTTGTTCCGGCCCTCCGGTCCAGTTTAAGAACCCATTGTGGCCCTCGAGTCAAAAAGTTTGCCCACCCCTGCCCTAGACCCTGACTTGGAGGGAAAGGGGATCCCAGTCAAAGGAACTGAAATTGCCTTGTAATTTACAATGGACACAGCAATGACTGGTCAGTGAGCAGCTGAAAAGAGGTGCATTTTCCTTCATCAAAGGAATCACAAGTGACACCAGAGACAGAGAGAAGCTCCAGATGCCACCAAAAATATACTGCATGTGAAAAAAGTTAGCCTGAACACCTGCCAAGCCCTCACAGCACTGATGCTAAATTGATGAGAAAGTACTAGTCTAGGAAGACTCTTGCTACCTCTTTGCCTCGTTATAGTGAGAAAACTGTGGACACTGAAGAAGTCAGGAACAAGGTCAGCAAGACTGAGGAGATAAGGCGAAATCATAAACTGGGGAAAAACAGAAGAATCTGGAGGAATAGTGAAGTTCCCCTTTAAATAAAATCTGATTGGTTATAATATACTGAACTGGACACCTTAATTGCCGAACCAAGACTGAATGTGAGGAACAGAGGTGAACAGAAAAATGCTGAATGTCACTTGAAAATATCATGGCCTTGTCTTAAGTTTCATTCGAATAACGGATGCCAGATCCAAAAATAAGTTTCAAGAGTGGGAAACAAGAATCAATAACTTTTTTTTCCTGATCATACTCTCTATATATTTTTGTAATTAACAATACATCTATAAGTTATGTACAGCATATTTTTCCTCATAAATATTTCAGTTGAGCCACATTTAGAAATGCAAAGATCTAAATTCAGGGCAACTGCCTTTTAAGCTTTCCCTCAAAATTATCAACAGTCTTTGCAGGAGATCTTTCAAAAAGGAAAGTGAAATTAACATTTTTGGAATGTCTTTTCTGGGTCAGTTTGATAAAATTCAACAAATATTTGTTGAGTCCCTACTATTTTAATTAGTTCTCCCAATCCACAGTAGGAGATGGACAAAGAAACAGGTAATTTAAATATAATATAACAGGACAAAGACAGGGTGTACACAGTGTTCATGGCGCACAGAGCCCCAAGTGAGGGTCTCTGGGAATGCTTCCTGTAGATGGCATCCACGCGAGGGGTTAGAAGTGACAACATGTGGGCCCTGCATTTCAGGCCAGGACAAAAGCATGTGAAATCATAGAAAAGTGTGGTATGAATATAATATCTATAAACATTTCAAAGTTACTGCAGTGGATGTTAAGGGAGAGAGTGACAGGAGATAATGCAAAAAAGCTAAATGGGGTGACCTGTTTTATAATCATACTAGAGACCCAGTGCATGAATTCATGCACAGGTGGGGTTTCTTGGCCTGGCCGGTGATCGGGGCCTATTGGGGCCATCTCGCCCAGTCCTAATGGGGGCCAGGCAGGCTGGCTAGGAGGAGAAGCCATCCATGGGAGGTTGGCTGTGGGAGCACATTCATCACCAGGGGGGTGCACTGTCTGCCTGCCTCCTGGTAGTCAGTGCACTTCATAGCAACCGGTCAACCAGTCGTTCAGACACTTAGGCTTTTATATATTATATATATATATATACACACTAGAGGCCCAGCGTGCGAAATTGCACAACCCCACCCACCCGTGTGCGCCCTGCCCAACTGCCCGCCATCCCGCCGCGCTCACAGCCCAGTCCACCTGCTGCCACTCCGCTGCACTTGCAGCCCCACCTACCCGCATTCACCTCGCTACATTCGTAGCCCTGTATACCTGTGCGCATCTCACCGTGCCTGCCTCGCCATATGCACCTTGCTGCACCCACCTCGCCACACCCACCCGCCTGCCACCCCACCTACCCGCCAGCCACCAGCCTTGCTGTGATTGGAGCCTATGGACTGTGGGGGAGGGACCGAGAGGTGCTCCATGCACATCATAATGACCGGTTGTTTGGTTGTTTTGGTCGTAATGCCTCTTGGCCTTTTATTATTATTATAATAGATAGATAGATAGATAGATAGATAGATAGATAGATAGATAGATAGATAGATAGATAGATATTTATGCATGACTGGTAGTTTTTTGAAGACATAGATTCTTCCCCCTTTCCTCCTATGTATGCCCAGGACTTTATCCAAATCGTATGGTAGGCATTAAATCAGTATTTAATGAATGAATGAGCTGAACAAATCTAGAGCCAGGATGAGCCCTGTGGGATCATGAGGATCCATTTATGGCTTTTAAACAGAGGAGTTCTACCTTAGAGTTCCATTTTAGATGGATTATTCCAACTGTAGGATAGTGGATAGATTTAAGAGGAACAAGGATAGAATGGAGGAGGATATCACAATAGTTTAGGCGAGATATGATAGATATTGCCTGAACAAGATATCTTACATTTGACAGAGTGAAAAAAGATGGAGAGGCAAAATTAGCAAGAGTTGATGCCTGGGTGGATGGGGTGGTGAAAGAAAGATGCCAATGATGACTCCTCTATCTGGTTTGATGATCGGTCTGATGATGATGTCATTCATGTTAATAAACAATAATAAAAAAGAATAGGTTTAGAGTAAATGATGACAAGTTCCCTCTTGGAACTGTTGAGTTTGAGGTTTCTGTTGAACATTTAAGTCAGAATTTTCAGTAGACTGAAGACTCCTTGAGTCCAAACCAAAAGAGAGGCCAACCTAGAGGTAGAGATTTGTAAAACAATTTGAACTAGTGGTGTTAGAGCTCTGCAGGTGGATGAGAACACCCAGTGAATACATGTGAGACAAGAGAAGCAGAAACAAATATGGAGCGATGTTCATGTTTAGGAAGAATCAAAGGGGAAAGAATCCCATGAAGTACAGTAAGAAAAGATTGTATGAGGAGGAGGAGGAGAACCATGAGAGAATAATATCAACAAAGCAAGAGGAACAGAAACATTTAAGAAGAGAAGGGTCTCAAGTTTCAAAAAACTACAGAGTGGTACAACATGAGAAGGACTCAAAATGCCTCTTGCACTTAAGAATCCAGAGGTGGTTGACAGCGTTTCAATGTCTTAACGGGAACTGAAGATTCATTGAAAGAGATTAAATAATGAATGGGGCATGAATAAATGGAAGCATAGAGTGCAGAGTACTTGGCAAAGAAAAATTCCCCAAAGGCAGTAGCCAGTGCTTCCTTTCCCTCCACCAGAGAAGGAAGCAAAGAGTCCATGGAGGATTTTTTCCTTCTTAGAAAGATCAGGATGATACTTATAAACTCAGAGAATAGCTATAAAAGAAAATAAAAATATGAAAGAGAAAGAAAATTAGTACTTGGCATGTGCTAAGGCCAGGAATCAAACCAGCGACCTCTTAGTGCATGGGTTGATGCTCAACCACTGAGCCACACTGGACGGGCCAAACTGAGTGTTTCAATGTCTTAACGGGAACTGAAGATTCATTGAAAGAGATTAAATAATGAATGGGGCATGAATAAATGGAAGCATAGAGTGCAGAGTACTTGGCAAAGAAAAATTCCCCAAAGGCAGTAGCCAGTGCTTCCTTTCCCTCCACCAGAGAAGGAAGCAAAGAGTCCATGGAGGATTTTTTCCTTCTTAGAAAGATCAGGATGATACTTATAAACTCAGAGAATAGCTATAAAAGAAAATAAAAATATGAAAGAGAAAGAAAATTAGTACTTGGCATGTGCCAAGGCCAGGAATCAAACCAGCGACCTCTTAGTGCATGGGTTGATGCTCAACCACTGAGCCACACTGGACGGGCCAAACTGAGTTTTATTGGAGACCTAAACAAAGTGTTGGAATGAATGAGGGGAAAAGTAATTCAAACAGAGCCAGTTGAAAGTTTCTCAGGGGTGCTGAGGTTGTCCTTGGGTTCTGATGGTTCAGTGGTGACTTCCAGCTGAAGGGAGAAAAAGGTCTTCATAGAAGACATTTCAGCTAGTGGGACCAGTGGGAGCAAAAGGCATCGAATCGTGCAAACCCACCGATGATGTGCAAATCAGTAAGTCAGTTGCCGCACGGGACACAGAGATGAGTACGGAAAGGATGCTCTCTCTACAGAGGCGTACTGAAGAGCCCGGAGTTCGAATGAGATGCCCAAGACAGACGGGAACTGGCACTACACCGGTGCTCAAAATATAATTGTTCAATAAATGAACAGTGCTCTGCTGAGTTAATGGCTCTAAATTCTTCCCTGTGGCTAATCTATTCCCAATATTCAGTGGAGCAAATAAATAAAACACTTAAGTTTCCCTCCGAACCTAAACTTCAACATTTACTCATCAAGAGCTCTGACCCTCGGCTTGATGTTTCTAACAGGTCACTAAAGAAAACAGCTGAAAGGCTCCTGGCGGGTGCATTTGGATGGAAGCTCCTTGGGCTCGGATAGTTTTGCGCAATGGGCACATCCTTTTATGCAGCGCTTTTTAAATGATGAGCTAAAAGGACTGCTCCCACTGCTGCCTGTCCATGACAATCATGGAACCCACAGCAGAAGGCAGGGGACACGCTCTGAATATTTAAGTAGTTGCTGGGTTGGCAGTCACAATGTTAGAAAAACATGGTCACTTTGGATACTGTAAGTGCCCTCTCTCGCCCTCACTCTTTTAAGACATTCCTCATTCCATCCTTGCATTCCAGCAAGACTTCATGCTGCAAAGGGACTGAGCTCCCATCTGATCTCAGAGCCACTGTTAACATATACAGGGCAGGGATTTATAACTCTCATTCCAGAAGTGAGAAAATAAACCTTCAGCGAGGCAACACCAGTGAATTATTTAAATAAAACACACATAATTCACTTAGTCCTTAAGAGAAGCTTCCAAAGAAGGTTTGATTATTATTCCCACTTAATGGGAAAGGAAACCTGGTCCAAAAAGATGCAGTAATTTATTTATGGGAAGCTAGTGTGTTATTTTGTTTTGCTTCTTTAAGACTTAATCCAGTGTGAGTTTGGTTCTCTATTGCTACCAACACACGAAGGCCTAACAGATAACAGTGATTCTTCAACACACATCTGCAACCCACAGAAAATTTGCTCAGCTAATGTTACTTCATTACCCCTTCTGTGGTTCCTGTTTTGAGGTGCTCCTGCTGCCATGAGAGTTCCTGGGTAAGCATGTGCATGGTCAAGTCCATCTTCCTCTATCACCACTGTCTCTTTCCTACACTCTCTAAGCTCCCCCAGATCTGAGAGCTGTCCTGCTGCCACAGATGATCTCTGGTCCTATTAATGTGAGATTCAACCAGAAAAAGATACAAGGGGATTCAGTACTTCTTTCCCTCAGGTTTCAAAAAAGAGTGGTCACAGACCACTTCAGTCCAAATCACTAGAGATGCTTAACAAATAGCTAATCTTCTGGACCCTTCATCAGACCAACTGAATTGCAATCCCTAGCAAGAAAGGTACAGGGATCTGCATTTTAAATCAATGCCCCAGGCGAATATTATGTACGCTAAAGTCGTGTCTTCTTGTAAAACCCATGTCCTGGCAGGGAAGAGAGATGGGCAGGATCATCTGAGGCCACTGCCTCGCAATTGCTGGAATGTCAGATATCACAATAAGCTACAACCAAATCCCAAATAAAACAGCATTGTGCTGTCTGATTTCTAAGGGCTCAACCTGCCGCATCCGTGTGACGTTTGAGAAAGCTTCATCATCCCTGTGAGCACCTGTTTTCCTATCTGTGTTGCGAGATTTGGAAACTCTAGGTGAATGATTCTAGCCACCATTTTGAGTCCTTTCTATAGTCATGACCATGATGAAGACAATTAAAGGCCATTTAGTGTTGACTGGAACCGTGTCAGGAACTGTACAGTTATGATCTCAGTTGACTTTCACCACCACCTATGGAATCGGTGTGAGAGATTAATGCCCCCCCCACCCCGTCCTCACCTTTCCCTGTGACCACACACTTTGTCATGAGGTTCCCCTGAACTTCTACTAAAGAGGTGAAGGCTATTTATTCCCCATTCCTCCCACTGACGCTCACAGCCGTCAGACCCTTTGGCTCTTGGAATGAGGCGGGAGTGATGGCGTGCCAGTTCTGAGCCTCAAGAGGCCTCGTGGACTTCTGCATCACCTCCTGTGCTGCTTCTACCACAGGAAGGATGTGACTGGTATTTCAGAAGGAGGATGCAGGACGTGGAACAGACCAACCTGCTAAGGTGCCTCAGTCAGCCAAGCTTAGGGCAGGGCCCCCTGCTGAAGCTGAGGAGCAAGGGCGGCCCACCCTAGACCATCAAGGCTGGCTTAGACCAGCAGGCCCCTCACTGACCCATAGACGCATGAGCTGTGATCATAGATGCCAGCTGGTTAAGGCCACTGAATCGGCAGTGGTGGTGGTGATGGGAGGGTAGCTAGCAGGCACACAATTCCCATTTTGTACTGAGGCAACAGGGTCAGTGAAGGTCAGTAATTTGTCCCAAGTCACATGATGAGCAGTAAGAGTTGGAGCTGTGATTTGAGTCTAGATCTCTCCGTAGCGTAGGCTCTTCACCACCACACGGCACTGACAGTTACTGGGCTGGGGACTCTGGTCCCCAATCCAGGTTATCTTTACGCTGGAGTCCCAAGCAGCCTCTGCTTTTAAAATGCATTTTCTCCTTGAGACTCATCAGAAATTCTGACGGCGAGGGCCCAGAATCTGCAGTCTGAAAACACTCCCAGATGATTGAGTGCATTTGCAGGGATGACTGGCCCAGACCGGGACTA
>NW_006298351.1:381479-422499 GCF_000327345.1 Myotis davidii
AGTGCACTCTAATCCATCTCCCCATACAAAAGGAGACTGCAGCGTTTAAACCAGAAAGGAACATAGTGTTTCTTTGGGAGCTTGAGGAAATAAGAAAAAAAAATGCATCTTTTGGATGAAAGGGCCCTTAATCTTCAAAACACAAACCATTTTTTCCATACCAAAGCCCCTTGGAGCCTAGGAAGTCTGCTGAGGCCGCAAGTCAGGCAAACAGCTTGTGTTTTGCAGATTAAGGAGCCTTTGACCCAAAGGGTCCATTTTTATGAAACTCCCAAGGAAACCACTGGTCTGTTTCTGGCTGAGACAGCCCCTGACCAAGGCGGCTTTCATGCAGTCCCAGAGGAGGGCTGCTTGCGGGCTGGGACGGGCCGAGCATACAGTAGGCAGGGAGATGAAGGAGAGAGCTCCCAAAAGACAGGCTTTGCCCCCAAATACCACACCCGCTGCCATGCTCCTTAGAGAATAAACACAACTGTGAAACATGGAAAGTCCCCGTTCACGGGAGAGGCCCAATGACCGCAAGCAGCAGGACAGGCACAGGCCTAGCAGTCTAGCACCGTCAGAAACAGAGGACACCATCTGATCCCCTCACTGTGTGCGGGTGACAAAACCGAGCCCTCACTTCATAGACAAGGAATCCAGTTCCCGAGACTTGAAGTCCCAAGTCTGAGATTCTGCGGACATGTCTCCAGCTCCTTCCTGATTGGACCCCAGCTCTCGAGCCGTCAGCAGAGATGATGCCTGTGGCCGCGCTGCTTACGGAGGATCAAGGAGAGGAGGCCATGAGGTTTACCCGACAGGACTAAGCTGAGTCTAAATTCTAGCCCTGGGCCAATCCCACTGCAGAAGCAAAACGGGGTAACATAACCCAGCATCTCAGGAACCTGGTCTGTGTACTTACTAGCATCAGGGTGGTGGGCTCGGGCAATTTCTTCCAAATTTAACATTGTTTCGGGTTATGATTCCATATTGGTGCAAGAAGGAAGAAACTTACATATCACTAGAGAGAGAAGAAGAAAGAGGGAAGGAGAGAGGGAAGGAGAGAGGGAAGGAGAGAGGGAGGAGAGAACCACGCTCACTTCTGCTTTGCCTTGGACACAGGGAAATAATGCCAGACGAGAGAGCGTGTGAAGAAGTGGCTGGATCTGATCTGCCTAAGCCTTAGGAAAGCAAATATTACTGAAATGTTGGCTGGCCGCCCCTGACTTCCGAACAGAAAATGGCTTCCAGATACACGGTGGGCGCCCAGCAGGGTCTGTTGCCAGAGTGATGGGTGGCGTGTGCTGCTGGGGAGCAGGGAGAAATGATCATGTTCTCCTGGCAGCAACCAACAGAGAGATGCAGCCCAGGAGCAGGCGAGAACTCACCAGCTCAGCCTCCCCGCAGAAGACTCAGATCATTAACACAAAACCCACAAGGGCCCCCGGAAATGGTTAACCTGAGACTGAGCCCAATGACAATGTGCAATGCAATGAGAGTCGGTCCGTGTGGTCTGGCACAAGGCTCATCCTGTCCACGGACCGTGTAGGAAACAGTGCGAAGTTTTAAATAGTCTCTAAGGGTCTTTCTGATGCAGGCATTCTATGGCGTTCTATGATCAAATACCAGTGACTTTCTTTCATTCAACAGGTACTTGTGGGACACATTTCATGGGCCAGGTAACATACTAGGGGATTAGGTAACTGACATTCATGAACGTAAATTTGGCCGTCTGTGAGATTATGGACACGCCTCTGAGGTGGGGAAGAACCCAGAGAGATGTCGTCTGCTCTCTCACTGAGGATCAAGTCCAGCTGCTTCATTTTAGGAAAAAGGAAACGAAGGCTTGCCCAATGTCCCACAGCTAGTTAATGGTAGACACCAGGAGTAAAGACAGAGCCTTCGTGCCTCCTCCTGCATACTATTCTCTACTCCAGCATCCTCTCCTGTTCCTGCAGGCATTGATTTTTATTTTATTTATTTTTGTTAAGGTTTTTGTTTTGTTTTAGCACACAGACCATTTCCAAGTGAAGCCAACTTCCCCAGATTCAGCAACTCATTACTTTGAGAGCAATCATACTGCGATGTGTGGGAGGAAGGGAGGAAGGGAGGGAGACATTTGGGCCTTGGGGGGACACCCTGCAGAGGTGATGCCGAGGGTGGGTTGGGAGGGTGGGAGCCACATGCAGGAGACAGCAGCGCGCTGGGGAGCAGAGGGAACGGGAATGCTGCAGTCAGGCGCAGAGGCGGAAACAAAGCAGTTGTATTGATTTGAAAGGCAGCTCTGAGGTGGATGCTGCCAGCCTGGCTCTTCCTGGCAGGTCTGGGAGGCACGCGGAGGTTGATGGCCATTTGCTCTGTATGCAGGGGCTGAAATGCCTGGAATCAGGGCCAGGCGGGATGTGCCCACTCGACCAGATGAGAATGAGAGTGGGAGAGAGGATCTGAGAATGAAGCATGATGGATCCTTCTTCTCAGATGAGTATAATATAAAAGAAACCGGATGAAGGGAGCTAAAGGGACAGGTACCTGATTCCATGGAAATGGGATGGGGCAGGTTCTCTTTAAAGGAGGACTGTGGGGACTGAAGCGAAGGGCTCAGCCTCTTGCCCATCACCATGGCTCTCTTCCTAAGCAGATTTCATCCTCTCTCTCTTCTGGACCTCTGGACCAGCCTCCTAATTCATCTCCTGAACGAATCCTTCCCTTTAAAAGCCTGGCTGGAAATAGATGCTTACTAAATTTTTGATGAGCAAATCAACAGCCTCTGACATTGATATCATCACATCGATAATGACGAATTTTTAGCACATCACCACTTCTTCGTGTAAACTCCAAAGCCCGGGACATAAACAAGAGGGAACGGGGCGGCGAGGTCTGCAGCCTAAGGAAGGCGTATGGCGACACCATCCTGTCCAGGACAGCAGGCTGTGTCCATGTGGGGATGATATCTCTAGGCTGCCACTCACCTGATTTCTGGGAGAAGCCGGAAGTCTAGATTTTTATATGAAATCTCTCCGTTTTTAAGCATGGACAAATGGTCTTTCCCCCTGACAGGTGAGGGTCAAATACAACACAACCAAGTGCAAACAGGTACATGTTTGTGATTCTGGTCTGACAGGATCAAGTCCAAATAACTTAATTAAACACCCAAGCCTCACCCTTAACTAAATGGATCCTAATTCCCTAACCTTGCTTTTCCTTCCTATGCAACAATATGGATCATGTAACCATGGTTAAGTCCAATTTCCCATCCCTTTGGGAAATATACTGCTGTTTTCATAGGTGCAGAACATTTTTTCTACCTGTTTTGTACCACGTAAGCCCCGGCTCCTCCATGAAGCCTTTCTTGACTACATCAGCCCCTTCTCAAAGTCTATAGCTAGGAGGGGTTTTAACTGTCCTTTTCCTTTAAAACATATACCATCATTTCATGGTTAGTTAACAGGATCCCACAGTGGAAAAGTGATTGGAAAGCAAGGGTACCTAGGTTCTAATCCTGGCTGCCCCCCACCTGACTGTGTGGCCTTGGGCAGGTTAACTCCTCCCTCTGAGACTCAATTTCCACCACTTTTGAAATAAGAATATTGACTTCAGCAGTTTCTCCAGTGGGCTCACATGTGGCCATGATTCAGGGAGGGGTGTTGAGGTGGAGGGGGGCTCTCCAGGCCAATCCTGAAAACCACCAACTTCTAAGGCTGTGCCTAGTTTCTGACATTCAGACGGTGGGTCTATGTTTCTTTGCCTCTGCGATTAGATTGGGCTTTTCTTGAACTCAGCTAAGCCTCACTGATCATTTATTATGTAGCAGACACTGTGCTCAGTGCTTTCCCTGCATTTGTTTATCTCTCGCCTCCCCTGAGCTCCTAACCATGGTCTGTGCACACAGTGCAGACACGGGGAGAAGAGTCAACTGGGAAATGCTTGGCCCTTGGTGGCCACTCTCTGACCGCCTTATCCTGTGTCACTTCCAGTTTCCAGAGTTCAGTGTCCTCTTCAAAATATAAGAAAGACTGCCGGCGGGTGTGGCTCAGTAGTTGAGCATGGGTTTGATTCCTGGTCAGGGCACATGCGGGGTTTCCGGCTCAATCCCCAGCAGGGCTTGCAGGAGGCAGCCAATCCACGATTCTCTCTCATCATTGATGTTTCTATCTCTCTCTCCCTCTCCTTTCCTCTCTATGAAATTAATTAATTAATTAATTTTAAAAAAAGACTGCCTTGGCTGGGCAGTTGTAGGTTCAATCCCAGATCGGGGCACATACAGGAATGGACAGTAATCAAACAGTAAGATTGGGTGGAGCAATGAAGTTGATGCCTCATTCTCTCTCTCTCGCTCTCTTTCTCTAAAATTAATAAATGAAGATTTTAACAAATAAAATAAAAAAGACTGAACTAGAAGAAATCTTTCAGCTCAAAAGAGAAGAAAGAGAAAGAAAGGAAGGGAAAGAAAATGAAAGGAAAAGAAAAGAAATTAGGGAGGGGGGAAAAAATGAGACACGCTAAATGGGGGTGGGGGGGTGGGGCAGACTTTAGCTCCTTTTTTTTTTACCTAGACAGCAGCTTCTACAAATCTTGTTTTCCTCTAGAGCAAGAATAGTAAATGTATTCTTTAAAGGACCAGATAGTAAATATTTTAGGTTTTATGGATCATACTGTCCATGTTTCAATTACGCAGCTCTGCCATTGTAGCATGAAAGCAGTCATAGACGATCAGTATAAAATATGCATGGCTGTGTTCCAATAAAACTTTATTGGCAAAAACAGGCAGTGGGCCAGGTTTGGCCCCTCCCCAAGTACCTTGTCCTCCAGAAAGGATTCACCTCCCCGAGTCACCCTCTTGGGAGCAACCTCAGCTTTTCCATCCAGAAGAGGACCCTCGAGCTGTTCTCCTCTCCAGAGATGGCTCTAAAATGCTTTTACTTATTTATTTAGAATTCATACCCCACCTACGCCCTAGACATGGCTAAAGTGATATTACAAAGTTAAATAAGATATAAATCAAGACAATTAAAAATAAAACTGGAGCAAAGAATAGTTAAAATGAGTGAAGGAAGAGATGCTCCCGGGCTCCTGGGAAGAGCTAATTGATCTGGATTCAGTTTTGAGGTCCCTGGCAGCTGAAGTAAAGTGAAGTTAATTGGCCCCCAAGGGGCACAAATCCATGAGTATGATCTCATTAACATCATCCCTCCACCAGTGAACAAAGAAAGGCTGAGCTGAGAGGTGTGACATTGTGCCCGACCCCCAGGTGTAGGGACAGGTCCCCAAACCAAGAGCTTCCTTTTCCCCAATCCAAGAAAATCTTCAACACATCACAGTAACAGAGAGAAACCACGGGTTCTGAGATAGTTGGACTCTGTAGGCCTCAGAAGCTGTGGGACTTGACTGACATTCCCCATATCGAGCTTTCTGATGTGTCAAATGAGATGCTCACCCTTGCTTACTTCATTGAGTTATTGGGGGAAGGGAAATTCTATACGACAAATGCCCAAGCAAAGATGGGAACAGAGAACATATGATTCTTGTTAATTCCTCCTAAATAATTGTTAAAATCTTTATTAGACATAGCTTTTAAAAAATTATCTTTATTGATTTTTAGAGAGAGGGGAAGGGAGAGGGAGAGAGAGAAAAAAAAAGAAAAGAAAATCAATGTGAGAGCAGAATATTGATCAGCTGCCTCCTGCATGCCCCCTACTGGGGACTGAGCCCAAAACCTGGACATGTGGCCTGACCAGGAATAGAACCAGCAACCTTTTGGTGCACAGGATGATTTCCACCCAACTGAGCCATACTGGCCAGGGCAGGCATCACTTTTAAAATAGATATCAGCCCTGACATCATTGTCTCTGGTGAACAAGGGAGAGAAAGTAGGTAAGAATCATAGGAAAGGCCATAGAGGATAGGGAGCTGATGGTTCGAATGGGTGTTCCAGAGACTCCAATCCATGCTTCCCTTCTGGATGCCACATGGTAGCCACAGCATAGCGGCTACTCTCTTTTTATTCCCTTCTTCCATGTCTCAGTATAGACTCAGACCTTCCACTACATCATCCAATCAAGCCTACTTCCTGCAAACCGAATCTCGAAGTATGTGAGGACCCTTAGCAAGTCCTTAGAGTGAAAGAAGCGAGGGCTGAGAAGATGTCCAGCATCTTATAGAATTGGGGCTATCAACGCCGGCTGGAAGAGACGTGGTTTTAAGAGGAGACCTGATTACTGGTTCACATACTAACTCACATAGAAAAAAAAAGTTTTAAAAAAAGAAAACAGTGGTAATGATAGGAAGTTTCCTTTGTAAATGAATGCATTTCTGTAAGAAGTGGATTAATTTACGGAAAAACACTAATAGTACAGCTGAGACAAAAAGAGAGCGGAAGTTAAGGTGGCACCTGGAAAACTGACATTTCAGAAACATTCACAAAGAAACAGGGACAAAGACAAGGATAGTGGCCTGCACAAAATACCATAAGAACATGGGCTTTGGAGCCGGATCAGCCTTAGTTTGAACCCCCAACCTGCCAACTACCACGATCACCTTGGGTGTATTACATCCCCCATCTAAGCCTCCATCGGCATATGCACAGAATGGGAATCTCCCTTGCCTTTGTGTCATGGCCTGGAGCTAGACCCAACGTTAAGATGTTCAGCACCTGGGAGATCTCTAGACATGAGACCAGTAAGACTCCACCGATGGGTGACTGGCGAACTGTGAGAAAAATTAACTCAATGGTATTTGTGAAGACCTGAGATTCCTTTCAAAACACAACTATCATTACAGCATTACCTAAAACTGGCCCGCCCATTCCCCCCTCCCACCTCCCTGGAAAATCTATGTACAGCATCAAGCAAACAATATACTAGAGATGATGCACATGGTTCGGGAACTGAGACATCCCCAGTTCAAATCCCAGGCTTGCCTGTCATTAACTAGGTAACCTAGGCAAGTTGCTTTATTCTCTTTGCCTCAGTCTACGTATGGATAAAATAGAGATTAATATAATCCAGCGGGCTACTGCCCAGATCAAATAAATTAATGCATGTAAAGCAGAGAGCAGAGCGTGCACTATCAGGGCACAGTGTCATGTCATGCCGAGCTGCCCCTGGGTCATTCAGCATAATGGTCCTTCGACTGTTGTGCTGTGTCCAAGACGTGAGCCACCAGGTGTGACGGGAGAAGGACCCTCAGCTATAGAAAGTGCAGATGCAAACAGATCGCTCCGCACTGCCTCCGGGGAATGAGATATGGAGTCGGCGAAGGGTGAATTTTAGAAGAACATCCGATTAAAAGCACATCAGTAAGAGCAAGCTGGCTATCTGGGCCACGTTCTTCAAGTCATAAACCCTGAACTTAACAGCGGCTCCTTTCCCCGCCTGGCACCACGCAGCCTTTTCCCCCCTGCTCCTCCACTGGCATTTCCCACATTCACTGCGTTTACACTGAACTTGAGGGATCTGACTTTTCCTAAATGTGTCCTCCCCCTGACAGCACCCTGTTTGAAAGCTGCCTGTGCCCCTCAAAGGAGTTCTTAAATCTCGAAGCCCCTCTTTCTATATGTAAGATCTGCCTCCTCATTCTTTATCTCTGTCTCTGTGGGGTAGCTCCTAATTGGGTCAGTGAGTTCGCTCTCCCTCCCTGGGTCCCAGAGCGGTGATCCTGAGACACTGTCACCTGCCCACAGTTGTGCTGTGTGGAGGGATTGGAATGTCCCTCTCCTGCTTAGACTCCCTGGCTGCCCCCAACCTTCTACTCAGAACTAATTATTCTTCCTCGAAGGTCTGGGATGGTTCAGACCTCTGCATGGTTCCCACACCATGAAATGCTCTTCCCAGATGTCTTCCTAATGACTCTCACTAAACCCATAGGGCTCAGCTTAAGCATATTTCCTGCCTCTGCCTCATCTCAGAACACAACCATGAAGTTGTCCCTTCCTCCGGAGTCCCTACTACGTGTCGGAGAGTCAGGACAGATGGAGAGAAGCTAAGGGGGCGGGCACTGCAGTCAGCAGGCCTCAGTCTGTTTCCCACTCTGTTGCTATTCTTTGGTTCCCTTGGGCAACTTACTTAACATCCCTGAAACCGTTTTCATATTGGTAAAATAGGGATGGTAACTGTTTTCTGCCTCCTTCAGAAGGAGGCATGGAAAATGAGTTGAGATAGTACATACAAAATGTTTTAGTACTGTGCCTCGCATATAGCAAATGCTTAATAAATATACATTATTACTATTATTGTTATTATTATTATTATTTGGAGTATATATATACATGCTCACGTTCTAGCACTCTTATATTATCCTCTATCTGATTAATATCAATCTTTCTCCAGAATTATAAGCTCCTTAAAAGTCAAAGTCATACTGTCTTGCTCACTTTTACCACCAGCACTTAGCACACAGTAGGTGTATGATATATATTTATCGGTTGATTCAACTCCAGACAGGAAGGTATCATTTTAACCACAGCCTCTAGCACAAAGAGGAGCCTTTCCACGCAGGCTCGCTGTATAAACAGGTGAATGTCTGAGCATACGTACAGACTTCCAAGACGCTCTAGTTGCAATGCTTACCTGATACCCAGTGCTGAGGTTTTGAACAAACCCCCACCTCCCAGTTTCTCACCACACATTCAACCTCAAATGCCACAGCCACCATACAACTGTGCAAATGCCTATCTTTTCCTATGAGGGGTTCTAATCAGATCATCCAGCCTCTGCTCATGCCTAATTTTTTTTATCTCAACCCCTGCTGTGGCTTATCAAGATCCCCCAAGCATATAACTAACAGAGCCTAGGCTTCCTGCCTCCACCCCAGTCTCCTCTCATACCCGTCATGTTCCAGCACTCATTTCCTCTCTGCACAAAAATAAACAAAGGGAACTGTTGACCAACGTTGCTGAAAATCAACAAGAATCCATGCAACATCTTGGAGGCAGGTATTATCCAGATGGCAGCCTAATCTCTGGCAACAAACAAAATCCAGAGAGCCGGAAGCAGCCACAACCTCTGTCTTATTGAATATTCACAAACACACATCTGATTCCACGCACGTCATGCAGAAGCCCTTTCCAGACGGATCCCATCTTAAGTGCACTTGGTAATAATTCCAGACCCTGAGCAACACTTGAACAATCTGAGTTCCCTTCATTCCACTGTCAATGTTCATTTCGTCTTTTCATCAGCCCCTTATGATAAGAAGGGTCTTCATCAGGGTAGTCAGTGCCTGGGAGAATGGAAATTCTATTTCGGGGTATCACTACGAAAAAGAACGTCCCATCAGATGCAATAGTTTCAATATCTTCTACCTTAACTGCAACGAATAATCTAACTAATTCTTCAAAGAAATTTCTGGAAAGAGGAAACTAGGTGGCTCTACATCTTTTCCATAGGCTACATCGGCTTTTGGCCCACTCACCTCACTGCCTCCTCTACAGCAATACCATGCTCATCCTCTAAGGTTCCTCTTCATGGAGGCTTTTCTACTTCTCCATCCAACCCACACTAGCTTTCTCAAAAGTCATAATGGCTGTTAGTTCTGAATTTGATGTTAGGTGACTTCCAAGTTTACTCAACAATCAGGCTATGGAGCAGGAACATGCACCTGGTCTTTGGATCCAAGTCAACCTGGGCTCCCAACTCTGTCATTTCCGATCATGTGACCCTTAATGATGAGATTACCATCTACTAAGCATTTCCTACGTATCAGGCACTGCTCTAACATCTTTACCTCAGTAAACTTACAACAAACTCTATATGAGGCATTTATTATACGCACTTTACAGTTCAGGTGAGACAGGCAGGCTGGTTCCAGACTCTAAGCCCTTCACTACTACCTTACTCAACTCTGAAGTCTTGACTATAAGCTTCATATCAAACTGAAATTCATTTACACTACTGTGTATGTTTCACTACATAAAGCAGCCCGGAACATAATGCATGTTTGATTATCTGGAGATCACTTACATTATCACACATTTAATGATGACCTACCATGGGCAAAACATTACCAAGATATTACAGGAGACGATAAAATACATGAAGATAACGATAATAGTGTTCCAGAGTTGAATGTGGGATGAGAAACAGACTTATTCTGTGTGACTATAGCATCAGCATCCGTCTTTCAAGCTCCATAGCCAAGTCAAATTTATAAAACCAATTTTTGGGGGACCAACATGAAGTTATCAACGTATTCTTGTTCTAGAAAAGGTCATTTAACTAAACAGAAGTTGCAATTACTATTACCAGCGTTTTATAAGAGAACATACACTTTACCCAGCAACATAAAATAGGGAGGGCATAATCTCAAAATAGAAGATTGCTCCTCACATTTAGATTCACATTTTAGACCAGTATTTAAGTGCCATCAATCTACAAGTCTTGACCAAAGGAGAAGAGCACAAAAAGGCATGCAAAAAGGGAAGTTCAATGGGCAGAGATGGTGGCAATAGACTGAGGTGGAACTAAGGGGTGGGGAACCTGACATTCATAAATTGAGAAAGAGACTAAAAATCTCAGAGTCATTTCAAGACACAGAGGATATGATTCTATGGCTCTTCCTTCAAGGATTTAAAAAATGCTATAAAAATGTAATTACCGAAGGACAAAAAAATGAAGTGTATGGGTTGCTTTATGGCCCTTTCACTTTGGAGCTCTGTCTCCAGTGAATTGCCAAGGAAGGCAGCTTCCATTACATCATCCAGAAATGTCAGGTGTCTCCTAAGAACCCCCTACAGTCACTGTGCAGGATGTTAGTTAACAGAAGCCCGAAGACCTGATTTCCTCCCAATTCCCATCTCCTACCCTGGGTGCACCAGGAAGTTACCCACACAGACTCTCCTCTTCGCTCCAAAATATCTCCCTGTAAAGGAGATACAAATTTTACCTGAAATTCCACGATCAGAGTGACTTCTTTTTAGATTTCTAAGAAAATCTCTCACTCTAGGAGTAACCATAACTGTTACTTGCTCAGCCTCTTCCCTCTTTCGAAGCTCCTTTCCAGAGCTAACCAGAGATGCCTGCAATGCCACTTTGCATAGCAAAGAGAACAAGAGCAGACATTGCAGGCAGACAGGCCTGGTTTGGGCTCAAACAGTGGAGCCCCCTGTCTATGCTGGCAAGTCATGCCAACTCTTTTAACCTCGGTTCCCACATCTGTCAGAATGGTACCTCTCCCACAGCATCTGCTTTTTTGAGCCTTCGATGACATGATTAATGTAAATCATTAACACAGTGTCTGCCATAAATATAGGGAAGTGTTTGGTAAAATGCAGCTATCATTATGATTGTTTCCTTTTTTTGGTATGCTGAGACCTATTTCAACGTGGGATGGGGTAAGGGGGTGGTGGTGGTGAGGCTGCTATGCCAACCACAAGCAATGCTTGGACACCAGCTGGGTGTCCTACAATTAAACTCAATTCTGACACTATCTACCCAGAGACAGCAGCAGATCCCATAGGGTAAGGGCTCAGTCCTATAAGAATGTCCCGCCCCCAACACTTCAGATGTCATTTGCAAGCCTGAGCTATCACCTGTGTTTCTGACTGACCGGCTATAGATCAGAGGTTCCCAAGATCCCATTCTTGGGTTTAATTATTTTGCCATGGCAGCTCACAGAACTCAGGAACCCCGTTTACTCACTAGATCATTGGCTTATTATTAAAGGATATAACTCAGGAACAGCGAGAGCTGCATAGAGCCCAGGAAGAGATGCATAGAGCAAGGTATGAGGAAAGGGCACAGAGCCACTACGCCCTCTCCAGGTGCACCACCCTCCCAGCGCCTCCTCATGTTCCTCAGCCTGGAAGCTCTTAGAACCCTGTCCTTTTGGGGGTTTTTACTAGTACAGACGCTTCATCGCATAGGCGTGATTGATTCACTCATTATCCACTCGTGAGTGATTCAACCTGCAGCCTCTCTCCCTTCCTGAGGTCAGTGGGGTGGAGCTCAGAGTTCCAACCCTTCATCAGAGGTTGGCTCACTGGCAACCAGCACCCACCCATGTTTTGCTGAAAATTATTTCATTAACATAATAAAAAACACCTTTATCTCTCTCATCACGAAATCCCAGGAGTTTTCGAAGTTCTGTGCCAGAAAGAAGGATGCAGACCAAATATACATTTCTTATTATAAATGACAATATCAGATTGGGTTACTTCCTTGATTACATCTATGATGGCTCCCTCCCCGCTCTGAATGTCAACTATTACTAGTAGCTGGTGTCACTTTACCCCATTATTAGCCATGCCTCTCCCGGCATCTCCGCCTTTGCTTTCTGGATTCCCTGCAGATATTTTCAGCATGGCCCAATCTGTGTTACCCCTCTGTTACCTTCTCCCAAGCCAATCCCTCTGCCCAGAATGCTCTCCTATCCTATCCCCATACCAAACCTAATAAACCCCTTATTCTTTAATATTCAGTTCAAAGTCATTCCTTGAATTGAATATCGAAGAATCCCGTGATCTCCCAGGAAGAGGAAACCACAGCCTAAGCATGCCTCCATGTCAATGCTTCCGATGCTGCCATACATCTGGGCTTCTGGAGGGTACGGACTTTGCCTCACTCACACAGCATCGCCCACTCCAGGGCAGGACCTCATGCACGGCGCTCATCCAGCAACCTACCATAAATAATAACCAAATGAAAGAACAAACAAACAGAACCAACAGAGAAACAGCAGGATTAGATATGGGTAGCATGAGTGCAGCACTTCACACTTTGCAGAGCATTTGGGTTTTAGTTGAACCATTTGATTCTCCCAACATCTTGGGGCTTTCCCAGCAATGCCGACTCAATTTTGAGTCATTTACCAGGTTCAAACAGGGCGAAATAAGAGCTTGAATTCTAGTCCTCCAATGCCTAGTCTAATTCCCCTTCTATAACAAACACTGTCCTTATTAAGAACTAATATTTTATTAGAAAAACAATATAGGATCTAGCTTAGAATAGGGAGCAAACAAAAATGAGACCAGAATTGATGGTTCCACTGCAAAAGAAAAATGAAAAAAAAAACTAAATGTGGGTGCCCAGCATACATGGGGAACACACTGGCACTGGCTGGGTATACGGAAGAACCTTTCGTTTGGGCAAATGATAATCAAAAAGATGTCTCAAACAGATTTTTCCAATTTCCTGATGTCACTTGATGGCCACCCCCATTTCCTGCACCGCATTCCTTGCTACAACTGAAGTTCCAGCCCCTGGAGAGAAGCCGAGAGATTTCTGCAAATGTTTTCTCCTCAACAGATGGAGCCGAAACGGAGAAGCCTTACAAGGAAGATGGATCGGTGCGTCACATTTGCAACAATAAAAATACAACACCGGTTAAAAGCAGTCACAGTTAAATAGAACCGGGAACCCAGGGTTGGCTTAAATCTTTTTTTTAATTAAAAGTGAAGGAGAATTTCAAAGTTCTATTTCAGCCCCTTGGAGTGTCAGTGCCGTGAATTCAGAATGTTTATGTGGCTTGGCGGGGTGTCAGACTGCCTGAGATTTATGTGGGTTCAGATGGGAGCCTGAGAAAACCCCAGCACAGGATATTGTGGGGGGATGTGCAGGGGAGGGGAAGCACGTGGGCTGAAAACCTGGGTACAGATCCTGTCACTCAGAGGCTCTCCCCTACAGCTCACTCCATCCACACGCCCTTGCCCCCAAGACCAAGCACATAATTTACTTTGCTGGATGATTATGGCTTCAGTTGGTGTATATATGTTTGCTATATATATATCCACATATTTACACATCCATGCATACAAAGAAATGCATGTGAAAAAAGAAACGCATGCTTACCCACATGTCCATGAGCATTAGGATGCATGCACGCGCATGCGCGCACACACACACCTGCACACTCAAATCAAAAACATATAAACAGACTTGTATGCATGCATATAAGCATAACCAACGGACACAGACACCAGGGGGGTGAGGATATGAGCAGGGGTATGGGAGGAGAAGTGGGGGGGGGGATAAAGACACATATGTAATACCTTAATCAATAAAGAAAATAAAAATAAATACAAAAATTTTTTAATAAAATGCAAAAAACACACACATAAACAAAAAAGTCTTTATAGAGAGACTCCATTTCAAATACCAGCCCTGATCACTTCAATTCTAAGAGCCTTAGTTGGCCCCTCTTCAAAATAGAAACTGTAAAGCCTACAATAACTACTTCAGAGTTGTAAAATCAAATAGAGTAGCATCCATGAAAGCACGTACTTCATTGTCAGAAACACAGTAGATGTTCAACGAAGGTATGCCAAAAGCCACATAATCATTTACATATCTTACCTATTCATGAGCACTTTCTTTTCCACATAAGGTTATCCACATATGAATGCACATAGGAATTCATGAATACGTTCAAATGCAATTGCATACTCATGTGGAAAATACCCAAACTCACACTGTATAGGAGCAGCACATACACACACATGTAAACACATACACACACACACACACATACACAGCATCCATGGTATACTGCAAAGAGCTCTACACACCCTACACACTTCTTTAAGCAGGTGCTTCCTATACTTGTCAAACGATGCCATTTGATCAGAGGTGCTGTGAGAGAATGTGGAAGGAACCACTGTTATACCCAAAATGGGTGCCAGGTTAAAATTTTTTTAAAGTCTTGACAAAACAAGCCAATACTTCAGAGGAAACATCAGCAAGGATGCAGAACAATCAGTGCACCATGTGTATGCAAGAGGAACCTCTGAGGAAAAGACAGGAAGACTGAACACCAGGAAAGCCCCCCCACCCCCATGCAAAGCACTTCTAGAACTTTACAGGTGCCATATAGAAACATCTATCACTACTAACCTCCCGGAGCTTACAGTCCAAAGAAAGGAGACCAATGTTTAGGGGACTATTTTCCAAAATGACAGCATGGCTAAGTTGGCCCCCATGAATAATTACAGCAGGGATGGTCAGTGAGCAAAGTCATTCATTCCTACCTTGCTTCCGTTTTCTACCAAGATAAGTGTTTGTTGCAGATGTCAGTAAAGTCAGTAATCATCTCACCACAAACTTTTACAATATTCAGAAACTCCACCTGTCTCCACCATCAGTGCCCCTGGCCAATATATTCACTGTTAGTGCTATTAAGCATTCTATTTTCCTTATGGACACCTTTTTCCTGTATCAAGATGCTCAAGAATGATTGTATTTTTTTTTAATGCTATATTAGTATTTCCCATGAATTGGGCAGGAGGGTGGACCAGATAATCATAAAATACCATTTTCTTCTAAAACACTCTAATTTCATGATTCTGTGATTTTTTTTTATTATTAGTCTGTGATTTTTAAGATTTGGCAGTACTAAGATTTATTTTTTATATTCTGTGAATATTATATTCTATGAGTCTGTGAGATTCTAACTCTGAGTTTTTATTATCCTAAGATACTTTGATTCCAAGGTTTGATAGTTCTTAAAATTCTACCACTATGATTGTCAGATACCAACATTATAAGACTGACATCTTGAGCTTGCAATTCCAATGCCTGGGTGCAAATGTGTTTATCAGACTCTTCCCCATGACACAGATAGAATCTAAGTCAGGGTCCAAGCATCTACACAGGAATCGGAAAGACAGAATGGTTGTGAAAAGAGAGGAAAATGCCCAATGAGAGCTCCTGTACTATATCTTAAGGCTTTCCAAACACTTGATCTAGTACCATCTTCTTCCTGAACTCCATTCCATGGCCTAGAGATTGAGAGTATCTATTGTTAGGATATAGTTGCCACAGAGGCAAGGTTCAGCTGTTGCTTGCCTTTTTATCCCCTGCGTCAACACGAGGCCTGAATCTAGAAGGTGCTCAATAATTACTGAGTAATGGAATGAGGCAATTAGACACATTGCAGTGCGCTTCCTCATCTTGCTTTTCCATGCCTCTTTCTAACCTTCCTCCACTTTTTTCCTCATTTCTTCTCCTCATTCATCCTCCTCCTCCTCTTTCTCCATCATCTCTTAATAGTACACTAGAATTTCCATGTGTAATATTTACATAGCCCTCATTGGAATCCAATGATGTCTGGATTTATTATCCCCATTTTACAGATGAGTAGCCTGAGGCTAACAAATAAAACAACTTACCAACAATCACACAATTAAAATGAGAGGGAAAGCATGAAATCTAAATTCTCTGACCCCAAGCTGAGTTCTCACTCCTTCGTTTATCCCATAGCTGCCTTAGCATGCTCTTAATCGTAATACAAATAACTTCACAAAAGATTAAGAAAACCAAAAACCAAAGCCTCAAGAGAAGGCCTACACCGCCCATCCCTGAATTTAACTCTGAATTCATCTTTTCAATCAATACCAATTCTCCTTTCAGGATTTCCAATAATGGAAGGCCTACCACACCCAACTGTTCATTTCATTTCCCAGCTCTTTCTCCTCCTCCTGAGAGTGCTGTACATGGCATGTGTTTATTTTTCAATTAAAGCAAATTAAACTTAATTTTGTTTTGAGAACATTTTTTTAAAGAATTTCACAGCCCAGGGTGAGATAATTGAGACCCTGCTGTTTGTGGAAGCACTATTTAGAGAAAGCAGGCCTAGATGTTGCATAACCTCCAAGGAAGTCACTCTTAAACCCTCCCTCTACCTTGTCGTACGTCAGTGTTTCCCCAGTACGTCCACTCCCTTGTCACTGCCCATCTTCTGCCATCTGAACCGTGACCATAACCTGCTAAAGGGCCAGCAGACTCCCCCCTCCCCACCTCCTCATCGTCCTTAATCCCAGATCTAATCAAGTCAAGCATTTTCTTAACAGCTACCAACAATTTTCTAAACACAGATTACTTATGATGAGTTCCAAAGCTTTATAGCATCCAGCCCTTCACAGCCCTCCAGTCACATGGAACTATTTCTTCTCCCACTCTCTGCATGGAATGCCCTTCCTCCACCTACCTTCGTGGCTCACACCGACGGACCTAATCTCTGCTCCCTAACATGCTGTGGCTCCAATTTCAGCACCAGCTACTCTGTATGATTTCACACTGGCTCCCTGATGCCCCAAATTCTACTACTTAAAATGTTACTTACCCAAGTAACACACATTCATTAGAGAAATATTAGGAAATATAGGTAAGCATAAAAGGGAGAATGGAATTCCCTCCTAACCTACCACCCACAGATAACCACCCAAATAGTAAGTGCATCTTATAAAACAGCCATGCTATACATAGTATTTTGTACACATAAATGCCATAAGAATCATTTATTGAGCACTTACTATATATGGGGCATGTTGCTAAATGCTGTATATATGTGGCATTCAAGACTGCCGGGGAAGTATTGCTCTTAGCCCCATTTTCCAGAACGTGTTCTCTATCATCATTCCTCTTTCTAATGTATAGATGTGCTCCTCTACGACCACTCTGAATGGCTTGGTGAATATTCTCAACAAGTTCATGCACAGATGCTGCATCTCCCAATCTCGAGATGAGGAAACCAAGGCTAAGTACAGTGACTCCATTTGCCCAAGTCCACACCCGGAGTCAGGGAAGTGCCAAAGATTTGGACTCTTTCTGTCCGACCTGACCATGTGGGTGAAAGCTGGGATGCTCGAATTTGGATGCCAGCTCTACCGCTGGCGAGCTCTGCGTCCTTGGCCGAATTACCTGATGTTCCTGTGCCAGTTTCCTCATCTATAAAATGAGGGTGACAATAGCAACTCCTCAAAGAGATATTGTGGGGATTTAATGAGTCTATATACCGGTGCTCCAAACATTGCCTGGCAGATCACCAACGTTATATAAATGTTAACTATTATTACTTTGGATTATTATTACACTCTGTTGCATTAGATGAAATGTTGCCCATGACCCCAGGTATGTTCTCCAGCTGGAAATGTCTTGTAGGAAAGAGATTATTACCAGGTTTGAGGCACTACCTTGCAAAGGAGCTTGCTCAATCATTTGTACCAATCCCCTCTCCCCTTATATGACCATGTGATACCAGTAATCAGGGGAGATTAAAAGTAGGAAAAGGCTCTGAAAGATGTTAAATAACTGAGGCAGATGTCTTTACTCTCTGTATTCCCATGGGTCAGCCACCAGAGACATAAGATCGTCAGCCATTGGAGCTGAAAGTTATCTTCATCATGGTCCAGCTTAACTGTCTCTTACTTTTTAGATATAAACTATTTTCTCTTTAAGATCCCACAGTATCTGAGCTGGTTCTCGAACCCTAGCCCTCTGCAGCCTATGTCATTGTAGCTCTTGATTTGGTGCTCTAATCTGTAAGAGCAGCGTCTTCAGGAAGTGCATAGGGAAAGCGGCTGATCTACAGCATAGCCTGCTGCTCGCTCTGTGTGAACTGTGTTTATCATCCTTTCCCTCACGATTCCCCTCTTCCTCATTGTTACCATTTATTTCGCCAAGTGCTTGCATGTCTTAACATGCTTTATGTCATCTACCCTTTCCTGTCACACTGTGAAGCTGGAATTATTCTCTCCATTTTCCCAACGAGGGCCTTGTGGCTCAGGGGGGAAAGGATTTGCTCCAAGTTATACAATAAACGACAGCAGTAGGTCTTCAACCCATATCATCAGACACTGGACATAACGTTCTTTCATTGAACTGCCCTCCTGCCGCCCACCCCTCTGAGGCATCCGTCCAGCTCTTAGCAGCTTGGTGGCCTCCCCAAATCAAGGTTGATGATTGCTGCTGAGTTTATATTGTCTTAGGTCAGGTCCATTGTTGCAAATCTTCCACCATTCTGTCACTCAGGCCGTGCCCTGCATCCAGGTCTTCTGTGCATCTAAATGAGAAAGGCATCTATCTTACACCTTTCAGGGGATGTTATAAATGGCGCCACTGCAGGGTGGCTTCTTAAATCTCCTTAAGACCTGAATTTTCCTTTCTCTCCTTTATCTGCCGACACCATGAATATCTTCCCCTCTTCCAGTGCTTTCTGGCTGCCAGCTTCATAGTCTCTTAAAATAGTAATTTAACTTCACAGTGCCTCGGCAGCAAACCTTAGCTTTGTGTGTTTATTTGTGCCTTTAAGCTGTGGAGGTTCAAGTGCTGCTGAGGCGAGGACCCGTTGTTCTAACTCTGGGCCAGAGCTAAGATCTTATTTTTCTTGGGAATGGAATCACCAAAGCCACCTCTGGTAACAGTAGCAATTTTAAAAGCAGCTTATGAAGCAGCAAGGTGGAGGTGGCATGAATTGTGACAGCCTGAGGTTGCAAGAAAAAAGAAAAAAATACATATACACACACACACACACACACACACACACACACACACACACACATATATGAATGTATGTATGATGTTTCTCTAAGTATACATGCACACATACATGTGCAGGTATGTATAAAGAAAGGAATACTGAATGGGGTTAAGAATAGGTAGGAAGGAGAAAAAAAACAGATACAGGGGAAAGGTTCATGGCAGAGTTCTTCTTCCCTATTAGTGGAACTTGAGTGCAGATATGATCCTAAGCTCATCTACTAAAGAATGTGATCTGGGGGGTGGGATTTCTAGCTAAAAATACAAATAAATCTATTAAAAACCTCAAAATACTGAAGTTTACTAATAATAAAAAATGAAAATAGTAATGTGGTGCCATATAGCATTAACAGGTTGTGTGTTGTGTTGTTGTTTTTTTCACTTTGGGTTTTGTGTTTGCTTGTTTTTTGTTTAATTCAGTCTTGGCAAGAATGCGAAGGAAAAAGACACTCTTGTGTGGCATTGGAGGAAACCTGTATTGAACACAGACTTTTAGGAAATGTGATTTTCGTTCTTTCATTGAAAAACAAACACACATTGTTTATTGAACATTTATTTTGTGCCAGACACTGTTCCAGGAGCTGGAAACACAGCAGTGATAGCACTGACTTGTCCCTGCCTCCTTGGCGCGGACAGTGTAGTGAGGAAGAAGATATATAGGTAAACACAGGGCAGTCAGATGAGCATAACAGAGATGCAGGTGGGCGCGGAGGCCCTCTCTGAGGGGCTGACACTGGGGCACAAAGAGTGTATGACATGCTCCAGGCATTCGCTTCGCCACTCCTGAGAGGGGTTTCATAATTGTGGCGTTTCAGCCATCTCTAAATATTGTGGAAGAAGATCCTTCCAGAACCTCCTCACATTCCATCCTACCCTCTGCCTACATCTGTAATCCTCACTGCCAGGAATGCAGGAGGACAGGGCAGGTGAAAATGTGGCTGATCAGGTAACGGTTTCAGAATCATGTGTAAGGTTTCACTGGAGTTGGAATGAGGCTGTCGTATTGATGCGCATTCAGAATAAAATTCTTATGACCCCGTTCAGCCCTCCCTTGCCTTGCTGTCTCTGGCGATGGCATCTAGTGAGAACCACTTTATCTCAAAGGGTCAACCCTCCAACACTGTCCCAGGAGAAAAGCTGTATTGCCACCTCCTGCCGGGTATTTTTCAATCTTTTCCTACATTCCTAAGCATGCCAAAACATGGGTTTTATTGTTGTAATGGTCCCTGTGAAGATGTCTATACGTGCCAGCCACGGCTCCTTTTGGTCCTCCCCCTCTGATGTGGCTATAAACTCAGAGCCCATCACATTCCACAAGAAAAGTAGCTTGTCTATGAACATGTAAACGGAAATGGACTTAAGGCAGATGTGTGCCACAGCTCTCGGAGGGCTCTTTCCGGTGTATCTTGGGGCTTCAGGGTCTCTAGGAATTCCATAGCCCCTCAGGGTACCACCTATGTTTGTGGGCCACATATTCTTGGAATGGAGACTAAGAATTGACCATTTGGAGGTGTGGGTCCTTTGAAAAGCAATCATCCCAGATGCCTGCTCCTTGTCTGCCCGAAGCAGCTTGTGATCAGTAATCTGGCTGCTCATCACCCCAGGACCCCTGATTTCTCCCAGAGGTTCCCACTGGTTCATCTGCCGGACCTCTGGACGGCAAGATAAATTATATCTCAGAAGCCTCTCTGGGCCAGTACTGCGCTAACCCTCACAAAAGGTTCTAGCTGTTCAGATGGGTCATTTACTTGGACCCTCCGCTGCTTCGACCTTGGCAGTTTACACAAAAGTGATTGTTTTAATTGCCTTAAGACTCTACCTCCGCATCGTTGGGGGAGACAGTCTCTTAGCTGTTCCCAAGATGGTCCCAGCATCGTTGCATGCAGCTCTGCACCCCGGAGAAAAATCTCTGCCAGCGGAGAACGTGATTTGTTCAGAATGATATATTCTGAGCCCTCACCAGGCTCTCTTTATTCCTGTGTGTGTCCTCTGCTGGAGAGCAGACAGGCCGGGTAATTTACCACTCGTAACTTTCTCACACTCGGTCTATTTAGTCTATTCTCTTGAAGTCCACCTGCAATTTCTAAAAGAGAGTTCCTTTGAGAGACAAAGATCCCCTTCACCGTCATATGAAAAACAAGAAGAAGAAATTAATCTGACTTTTCCTCAGCCTCATTATCTTCTTAATTGTCTTCTTTGCCCCCTCAGTAGCAAGGATTGTCTATGGATTTCTAGGCAGCCTTTTTAGGCTACTGTGTTCTAGAAGGACGGTGGTTTTCAAGCTACCACTCAATCCCTCTGATGTAAGAGTTACCATAGCAGCACATCCACCCCACTTGGCCACCCTGTCTTGAGCCAGAGGATGTGCCTCGAGCTGTGACTTCCTTTAGATCGTCTCCTTTCGGAGTAGACATCTCACTCTCAGGATGAAGCAGGGCCATGGTGTGTGTCTCTCCCTGCGTTTATAGGCATGTCATCATGCAGCATTTCCAAAGAGCTTAGCAAGCCCCTTCTACAGATAGGCCGTAGTTTGGTCCATCGCAATTTTGCAAAAGGCAAGCCCAGGAAGAGGGCAGACAGTTATGTCCAGATAAACAGTGGTAGAAGCCAGGACTAGAGTCAGGTGCCCCGAGTCCCTGTTCTCTTATTACCTGACATTTAGAATGAATATGGATATAAAATGGAAAGACACAGTCTCTGATCTCCAAGACCTTATCATCATGGTCTCCCTCTTCCTCCTCCTCCTCCTCACCATCACCACCTCTGTAACTTCTGCTAATCTTCCACTTCCCCGAACTCTCTGAGAACTTCAGAAATAACAATTACCAGTCAACTGTGAATGATAATTATTTACAAATTCGCAGGTCTCCTCTATTAGATTGCCAGCACCTAGCAGGATTCACCACCGCACCCCCCAAGTCACTGTGTTCAAGGCCTTTCCCAGACGAGATATGCAATAAATATTTGCCAATCCAAACAGCTTTCATCTTTTTTTCACCAGATTTCATTTCAATTACCTTCTTGCCTGGTATTCGTTCCCTTCCTCATTTCCTATCCATCTCCCCCCTTCCCAGCTTCTCCCCCTCCCTTTAGAGTTAGGTATTTCCAGAGCATGTAGCTGCATTCAGAGCAAGACTAGAGATGAAGATTAGAAAAGTTCATTGAAATGACTGATGAAATATGGACACGGGGAAAAGTCACTGGGAGTATTTGATGATGACCTTTTATCAATCTCCAAACTCTGCTCAGCTAAGTCCTCAGACTACCTGCTTCCCAAAAGGGGAGAATCCAAAGGGGGCGGGGGGAGGGGGGCGTGCGGGATGTCTCAACTCTTCAGCCCCTCATCTTGTATAAGGCTTCATCTTGTGATCTGGCCCCTGTCTACCTTTCTTATTTTTATCTAATGACACAAAAGCTCACTCACACTACCCCTCAGATTTCCTAAGCTTGCCCCTGTTCAGTGACTTCATCTCTGTTCTTGTCTCTACCTCTCATATCCTTTCCCCACATAATCACATGGCTGGTTCCTTCTATTTAGATCTGAGCTCCAACACCACCCCCTCAGAGAAGGTTTTTTCCTGGCTACCCTATCAAACATTATTCCATCTACATTCCTTTCTAGCCTATTGCCCCAAATTATTATTTGCAGGGCATTTACTATATGTGAAATTATTTTATATATTTTTGACTCAGTTATTGCCCATCTTGCCCACTATACTAGGAGCTCCATGAGAATAGGACTATGTCCATGAGATATCTCTAAGGTCTGGATCTGTGTTGTTTACTAACAGCAGTCCTGAGCCACATAGAACTATTTAAATTATAAAATTAAATCAATAAGATTAAAAATGCAGTTCATTGGTAATACAGCCACATTTCAGTGCTCAGTAATCACATGTGGTTAATGGCTAGCATATTGGGCAGCCCTGAGAACATATCCATTATCACAGAAAGTTCTATTTCACAGTATTAACCTAGAGCAAAGATTGGAAAATAGTGGGCACCCTATAAATATTGGTTGAATAAATGAATGAATCAATGACCCTTTGTAATCTTCTCTCAATTTCAGGTTACCCTCCCCGATTTTGTGGCTTCTAACCCTTATAAGTGAGATCAACCAGATAATGTCCACAAGACAACTTCCAGCTTGGTGAGGGACCCAAACGAATGTTGCTGGAGACGAGGCTATGAAATGGAGTCTAAAAGAGAATGCTGGTGGTGGTATGGTCATGCTCCCATAGCATCTGAAGAGTGGATTATTGGGAATTATACTTGTGCTGTATGACTTCACAGACTTAGAAAGCAGACGTAGGGTCAAGGTTCCAATAAAGCTCCTTCTGTATAACGCAAGGCTGGTTTGTGTGGTACTGGCTTTGCTGTTGCTAAAAGTACTAAAAATGAGACTGAGTGGCCATGTGTTATGGGTATTATGGAAAGAAGTCCTGCTTCTTGAATGAGGAGGAAGGTTTGGTTACTGAGAAACTGGAAAAGACAGATTCTTTGATCCAATCACTCCCTGACTCCCCCATAACATCAATTTCAAAGAGGTAAGAAGCCCCTCGCTATTCCTAGCATCTATTGAACAACCCGATCCTGTTTGCCATTCACAGTGATTACCATTAAGTCAGTGGTACACTGGAAAGAGTAGAGATGCTGAAGCAAGAATTAGGCTCCAATCCTCTCTCTGTTGCTTATGTGACCTTGAGCCAGGGACTAGCCAGCATGAGTTCACTGTCCTGTGAAAAGGGGGCTGTATCTGCTGCACTGGATGAGAAGAAAGATGATAATGAGAACAGAACTAAAGACCCTAGAACACAGTAGGGTAATGCTCTCTTCAAGCAGGACAGAATTTTACCTTCTGTATCATCACTGCCATCCCTATGTTGTGGGCATAGTGACACAATTTTAAAGCCATAATTGCATTGCTTTGAGTGAATATGAAGGAGAGAGAGAGAGAGAGAGAGAGAGATTATAGCTTCTGTTGAGACTGTAAAATAGCAATAGCAAACATTTATAAAGCAACTATTATGTGTCAGTCCTTGGGGATTTAAAAAAATGCTCATTAGAAGACCATATGGAAGAGGGCAAGCTAGACACACACCCACAGAGCTATAAAGCAAAGCAAACAGAGACACAGCTAAAATGGAGTTTCACAGACATTTCTGTGAAAGAACCAGGGAGAAAGAGCTTAATCCCAAAATAAGATTTCGGGAAGACCTCTTGGAATGGTCATTTGAGCTGGATGTTGAAATATGGGTAGGGTTATTAAGAGTAGACGCTGAGGTGGAGAAATGGAAGAGACAAGATAAAGGTATTCCTAGCAGAAGGATTAGAGTGGAAAACAATGAGGGGATTATTGGGAATTACTTCTGAAGGCTTGTTCTTTTCGCATGACCCCTACCTGTCCTTAACCATGACCCCTATCTTGTCCTTAACCATGATTACCAGGGTTTCACTGGTCAATTTGTTAATCTTTGGAATTCAGCAAGTGTGACGCAGGAAGAGAATGGCAGGATATGTCTGACCTTAGTGGCCTCTTCAGGGGATACGTGCTGATGATTTTGTCTAAGGAATTGGGAGGGGACAAACTAGAGGATGCAAATCACAAAATGTGTCTTCACACACCTGAAGGCCCCGTGGGCAAAGAAAGACCTTTCCACACAAATATGATGACTTTGTGGTCAATGGCACAAACTCTTGCAAGCCCAAGATGTTTTATCTGGACTGAGCAGGGGCGAGTGTTGTTAAGGTCCCCACCTGTAGTGCTTCAAATAAATTCATTGCAGCCTCAGCTGGGCCATCTAAACTCAACAGGGGCCCGGTAGCTGATTTGGAATCTCTGAGCTGCTTCTCCTTGGTTGAAATGGAGTCACAGCTCCCCCTTCTGGGAACCCAAGTGCCATCCAGCCCCAGAAAAACCTGTGTGGAAAAGGCATTATTGCAGATGCTCCTGAAACCCGCACATTTTTTGCCTCAGTGCTTGCCTGCACCCCCGAAACACTCATCTCAGGGTCTGGGTACATACTTCTGTGAGGGCCTGATTCTGACTTCTCAAAAGCCTATCTTTCATAGGCCTTTATATTTCTCCTTCTGTGTGACCATGAGTCCCAGTCTTCCTGTTGGGTGATGCCTTTACATAGGGGAACACGATTTGGTGCGGAGGTTGCAGTTCCCTTTGGGGGAATACAGCAAGTAGGAAAGGTTTCTGGATCTGTGTGTGCACGCCTGTATGAGTGCATGTGTGCCCACACAGGCTCCTGTGACTGGGAGATGTATAATATGCATAAGGGCAAGATTCTTTATAATAACATAAAGGCATTAATTTGCCTGAAGTATTTGCATCAGTGGATGGGTATACACCTAGCTCTATGGAAAGCAGTCATGCCTTAATAAAGAGCTCAGGTACAGTTCAGATGCGCTACAATCACAGCCCGTATTGGACCCCTGCCTGCGTGCAATTCTCTGAAGGCATTGGAGAAAGAATGTATGTTTATGTGTGAGCGTGAATGTGCGTGTGAGTGTGTGTGTGTGTGTGTGTGTGTGTGTGTGTGTGTGTGTGTATGTCTAGCGAGGAGAATGATTGAGGCATTAGACCCTTTCTCTCCCGGATCATGTTTCCAGACGAAGCAGCTTTGAAATGCGTCTCCGAAAAGTGTTTGATGAAGGAAGACGGCGAATGTCTTGGGTAAGAGCACACTGGCAGGATAGGGGTGAGGAGCAAGTTATAATCCCTGGGCAGCGTGGCATTGATCTGGGTGGCAGGTTCTAGCCCTGGGCATACCACCAACTCCCTACGGAATGTTAGAGAATTCTCCTTCCCTCTCTGGGCCACAGAGTCCTGCCTGTCTGTTCTTTAACAGTCCTTCCAGATTTGGTTGTCTATGGATTCAAAGAGAGAAAATGTGAGCAGCTCCTTACATAGGATCTCCTCTGCCTCACACTCCCACCCAAAATGAACTTGGGAGCTCCAGTCTGATGGAGTTTCTGGAACAGATTCCTTGTAGCCTTATGAAGGCTTCAGTTTCAGGTATCAGCCTCTGGCCAGAGAATGGTGTGTCTGCAAGTGCTTGCAAGTAGCACCCCCACCCACCCGTCAGGGCAGGTTCCTGCCAACACACGTTTGCTTTTATTTCTCCCCAGAAGATACATATATACATACATATAAATGATTTTTAAGACATGTCTATTTCTACTTTTATTTCCCCAATAGGTCTTTTCAGCAGCCCCTTTCTAGCCAGATAAGAGGCTATGTCCCAGCCCCTCAGCTCTTGTCCTCCCCTAGCCTTGCTTCTGAGACCTGAACGGCGGCAAAGGGCTGCCTCTTACCTTGGAAAAGTAACAGCTGCCGAATCTGGAAGCCATGAACAGCAGTAAAACTCAGCATTTTTGCTGAGTAGGGCAAGCCTTTAGGAGGCCGCCAGGAATCCAATCAATGGCTGGCCTCAATGTCCCAGCCCAGCAGGACCTAGCCAGGGTGGCCCAGGGACTTACCTAGAGAGCCTCTTGGGAGGTGGAGGAAAGAGGAAAGAGGGTCGTGGCCTGAACTGTCTTCCTTACTGAGAGCCTTCCCACCACCCCTGTGCCCTTGGCACTATTTTGGAGCCTAGCAAGAGATGTGAGGTGCAAACAGACAGCAGGGCAGCAATTTAAGTCAATTACCGCCATATCCTGCCACGAGTTCCCACCCACAACCTGTTCCCAAATTGTAGGTCTCCCTCAGTACACACACACACACACACACACACACACACACACACACACACTGCTACTCTGCCTCCTCCCAGGGTCCCCCTAACTCCAGGGGAGCCATGAGGAGGAACAGTTTAGGAAGAAGATATTCTCGTGGGCTCCCCAAGCCTGTCTGAAATGGGGAAGGGAAGAAGGAATCTGTCACGGGGAAGCACCCCATCCATCTCCTTTCGTATTACCCAGCGCTTACCCCCAATGAAATTTGCAGGCATTTGAGATCCCGTGGAACTATGATGGGTGAGCAAGTCCCCGAGGGCTCTTTCTCCTTTTCCTTTAGGGGGATCCATGCAAACTTGCCCAGATCCTCCCCCAAAACACCAGAAGCGGAAGGTGCTGTTATGCTGTTATAATTCCAAATGAAGAAGCGGGCAGACTCTATCCCAGACTTGTCAGGCCCCAGATAAGGAGCCCACTGCTGACTTCCCCCTTTCTCTGTCACCCACTATCCAGTGACTCCCAATTCCCATCAGAATGCTGGAGTCTGCCTAGTGTGGAATTTAAAGTGACAGCATCTCCTTGCCTCAAGGTTTGGCCATTTCTTTCATATGAAATGGTGAGTCCAAGCCTTAGCAGGTCTCCATCCTTTGGAGAATTTCCTTCATGGGTACCAATATTGGGCTAAATAAGGCACCATCCTTATCCCCATAATCCTCCCCAAACCCCAAGCCCAGAGCCCCAGGAGGAAGTCCACAGCGGGTTTCCCAATAGCCTACGTGATCCCATAGTAAGATCCCATTTTCGTGTAAGCTGGAGACCTAATTAAAAAGACACATACAAACACATAGGTACAAACATGCACACACACATCGTGCCGTAAGTAGGTTATAGGACCTCTCTTCACCCCTCCTGGGTACATATATACACACATTCTCTTCTCTCTCTCTCCTCTCTCTCTCTCTCTCTCTCACTCTCTCTCTCTCTCTCTCTCTCACACACACACACACACACACACACACACACACCAAGCACACACGCATCAAACGCACGACGCTGCACACGCAAACACACACTAGCACCACATCAAGTTCCTACCACGGTACACACGTCGGGAGCGCGCTGGGAGCACACATGCCACTTCCTAAAACCCGCATTTAACCCTATCCACCCCAGAATACAGAGCCCCCCCCCCAACCCCCCTTCCCGGGAACCTAAGAGGACTCGGAGGCGGCAGACCGAGGGGAGAGGGAAAGGTGCCGAGAGGAACGGGGGCGGGGCGGGCGGGTGCGCCCCTCCTGCGGCCCGGCGTCTCCAAGGGCAGATGGGCTGCGGGGCGCTGCGCCCGGGCCGCCTTACCTGGAGTCAATGTCCGTCTTTGGCGGAGAGCTGCGGGCGGACGCTTTTTATTCGGTTCGGTGGGAACTTGGGAGAGCCCGGCGTCCAGCTCGCATCCCGGGAACGGCGAGGGGACTGCAGGCGTGAGGGTACCTGGCTCCTAGCAGCCTGGCTCATACTCAGCCGTCAAGTCCCCTTGGCTGGTCCCGAGGACAGGCATGAATCCCGGCTCCGGAAGGCGGTCACTAGTCCCTTTGCCCCTGGGCTCTCTCGCTCTGGCTCTGGCTCTCTCGCTCGCTCTCCCTCTCTCTCTCTCTCTTGCGTTCGTTCGCCTGCGCTTCCCTCCTCCCCCCGTCTGAGTAGTGTTTTGTACATCTTTAGGCGATGGAGGAGATGAGGAGGAAGAGGAGGAAGAGGGGGAGGAGGAGGAGAGGAGAGAGGCCTCTTTGGAGGGAGGGGGGACCTGGGTGGGCAGAGGCTGGGCCATTGGGGACTCTCTTAGGTCTGAGGCTATGGGGCGGCACGTCCCCGTGTGTGAGCAGAGAAAGGGGCTGTGAAACCCGCATCCTGATGTTCTTAAAGCGCGTCCGTAGCGGTGCGAGTCACGACTATCTGCGTGTTTCTGGGTATGCGGGTGCTTGTGTGTCTGTGTGTATCCAAGTGCGATTTTGTCTGGGGAGGTGCCCGTGTGGGTCCGTTTGTATCTATGCGCCTCTCTACGAGTATTTCAGCCCGTTTGTTCCTCTGATTGTGTAGGCAGGAGCCCACGGAACCTCCCAGAATTAAGCAAGCGCTTCTCTAGGTGGGCAGGATGTAGGCGTGAGAAGCTGAGGGGACGCAAAGTTCTCTGGATCAAACCAGAGGCAGGGAAAGGGCGAGGGTACTGCGGGGGCGAAGGCATTTACAGAGAGGCAGCCAAAGAGACGGGATGGAGCCTGAGATGCAGGCTGCCGTGGCCGACACGGGGCCTCTGCCCGAGGCAGAAAAGGAGGCCAGTAGACACTCGGAATTCTCACACGGTGCACACTCAGTCTGTTCGCTGCCTTCGCTTCCTTTCTAAACATCAACTAAATCAGCAAGGACGATTCCTAGCCCCTGGAAGCTTAGGCAGTTGCAGGCAGCGCCAGCGAAGCTACCAGATGGAGGAGCAGGGAGCAATAAGGGAAAAGTGATGAGAAATTCAAAGGAACCCGGATTCAGTCAAAGTGCAGGCTCTAGACCGGGTGGAATCCTGCAGCTAATGTGATCTTGGTCACACTTCTTACCTCTTAAGCCTCAATTCCTCACCGGTATAATGAGAGAGTATAACTACCTATCAAACATGGTTGGTGTAAGATTTCAATGAGTTAATGTAGCTAAAAGTACTTAGAATTCTGCGGACACCTAGCAAGTACTCAAAGCATGTTATCTGTAATTATGACTGCTAGTGTTATTAATGCCATTATTATGCAAAGGAGGCTAGGAGAGGTGTGAGAACTACAGAGACCCAGAAGGACCAAGGGGCTAAGTGAATTAGAGGAAGAGGAGTCTTGAAACAAAACAGAAGATACATTTTTTTTGAGTGAGAAAAGAGGAGGAGACAGAGAACTAACCAGAATGAGCCTAGGTCTCAGCAATACAGGCCTGGGGGGAAGGGGAGGAGGAGGGAGAAGAGGTTAGAGCTACAGTTCAAAGCTCCTCTCTGCTTCGGCTTCATTCTCATCCGAATGAGGGGTAGTCAGCACCACGGACAGCTCTCCAGCCACTGACCATGGCAGTGATTGATTTCTCTCTCCAGCAGGTGAAAACTTCTCTTTTTCCTTAGGGCCGTTTTTTTTTCCCTTCCCTGGGCTTCTGTCCCAGGTTCAGACCCTGTGCAGTGGTTCCCGAGACAGCTCTGACTTTGATCCCAACCACAAAGAGATACCACTCACCATCACACACTGCTTCTCTCCTGTCCAAGTTAAGGTCTCCTGGTCTTCCCCCCTTCCTTTTTTCATTCTCCCAGGCCTTTTCTCTCAGTCTTTCGCTACCCTTTCCCTTCCTTTATTCTTTCCTTCTTTTCTCTGTGTTTCTCCATCACCTCTCCTTGAGTGAGAGTAGGCAGCAGCAGCCCTGCTGGGAATATAGTTTTGAAATCAGTCTGAAACAACCTAGTTAGGCAGCTTCTGAGGAGGCCCAGGTTACAGACTGATTCCTCTTAGCTCTTCTCTCTTAATCGACCTCCCAAGATGGGCTGTGGTCCACATGCCTTAGAAAGAGAGGACTTCACACTGTGAAACATTTCCCTTTCTTCCTCTCCTCCACCCCACACAGCCAGTATTTCCCTCAGGAAACACAAACCCTTCCCAGTTCCAACTATTGTGAGAATAAAAGAGAAGAGGGAATGAGAGGGCTTTTGAACTTTTACCATGCACCTGGAATTTCATTTGCAGCTTTGCTATTTTATATTTGATAATTCTCAAAATGCTGTGAGGTATGAGGAAGGTAATACCATCCCATTTTTACATCGTAGGAAATGGGAGCTGGGAAAACTTGAGTAGCATGCCAAGGCATAATTCCACACCCAGTCCAAGTCCAAAATCTTTACTGCGGCTTCTGGAAATAATGGAGAAGCATTGGGGTAATTGGAAAAGCTTAGAATTTTAATGGGGCCACCACACTCAACCATAAATATCAACTTAAATGGCTGAGACCATTGCATCCTTTGTGCCAATGGAGTGCTTATCAGCTCTTGTCCCTGCAGGAGGAGGTGAAGGCTTTGCATGGACAGATATAAGACTTAACCAAACCCTATGGTTTGTGAGTTTTGAATAAAACGCCAACCTTTCCAGGTCTTACTTCATTTGCACGTGGCTCTGTTTAGCTCCCCTGTTTTTATGAAGAAAGGCTAAGAGAGCCAGTTTTAAAAGTCTCCAAAGACCCCTTGGTCATCAGAAAAGTTCTCAGTGTAAAGCATTCCTAATGACTTATGGAGAAAGCAATCCGGACCATCTGGGTAACATTTCTGCAGAAATACACACGGGTGGGAAAAGGTTTAGAGGCCAAAAATATATTTCTTTTTTTTCTCCTTTGCCAAAGAAAGAACATTTAAGGCAGCTTGAGATATGTGAGAAATGTCTTGTTCTTTCCTTGGGGTGGGTGTTGGTGAGCAGCTGTTTGCTATTTCCACTGAATTTACCAAGGGCTTGCATGTGGAGAAGCTGCCAAAGAATTGGGGTAGACTTAAGAAGGAACTTCCTGTCTTTAAATCTTGGGTGATATAAAATGGGACCTTTGCCAAGGACATTTTAATGAGACAATGTGATGGTTCATTTTTATTTTCCCATTATGATGATTTGATAAGCATGGTATATTTGCAGTCATAGACCCCTTTGAGAACCTCAGAATTTCAATAGACCCTCTCTCTTCTGAAAAATATACTTACAAAAATGCCTACAAAGTTTTGCATGGCATTTCATTTGCCAATCTCATTCATGGATATGTTTACCTGGAACCAGCTTCAAGATCTCTAGAGTGGATGATTTTTCTGCTCTCCAGCCTGACCTTAAATTTTATAGGTTGCTTCATTATAGTTGAGCTTGAGAATTTGGAAAGTGGAAGCCAAGAGGGAAATAAAAAAGCGGGTAAACAGCCCTTTTTTGTAGAAATAGACAAGAAATATAGATAAATGTTCAGTGACAAAAATGGAGGTTTTACTTCCTCCTCTGTAAATAAAGATAAGATTGAGCCCTATTTGTGCAGGACTCTGAGCCACCTGCCACTGCCTCAGAAGCTTAAGTTTACTACTCCTGTCAAATCTCAAAGGAGTTAAAATACTTTAATCTGGGGTTCTTTGGGTTCAGAACAGACGGAACAACTTAAGCCCACATGTGTTAAGTGCCTACTGAAGATTCAGAAATAAATATCCTCCCTGGTATCTGCCTTCTAGGAGCTCAAGTCCATTACTGAGCCCTACTTATCTCTAAACAATCACAATGTACCACAGTGTGTAGCTGGCATGGCAGGGTCTACAGGAAAAGCTGCAGAAGCTAAGGGGAGAACAAGTTTGTCTTTATATGAGATGCAATGTTTTGCACCTAGCAAGAGTTATTTTTACTTTGTTTTAAATGCAGCTGAATTAATAAGAACTAATATTTACTGAGTGATTACTATGTATGAGCAACATTCAAGCCTTTCATATCTTTCTCGTCTAGATTTTTATTACCATGTCCTAATTGAATAAAAATGAGATATGCCATTTAGTCTTCTCTCTCTTTCTCTCTTTCTCCCTCTTTATCTTGCTCTTTGATCCCTACCTCTTCCTTTTCACTGTCACCCTTCCCCTAACCTGCTGGGGCAATAAGCTTAAAACACAACTCTAACCCACCACTCTATTTATCCAAAACCTGGAGGATTTTGCATTGCAAACCAAAGTACTAAAATCAGAACCTTTCTGCCCAGAATTAAATGCCCTCCATCTTCTGGCTGGTGTTCTTTACTGTATTATTTACACCTAGTTATCATCCCTGTATATTCACTGTTAACAAAAATCAACTCCTCATGGCTTCTAGTTCCAAGTGCCCCTCTTCCTGAGCCCTAGTTAGACCCAGTCCTTCTACTTTCATGTCTTCTTCTCCCCGGTAACCCTTCAGTTCTGCATGATACCAGGTGCCCTATTATCAGCTTCCTCACACCTGAAGTCTCTGTCGTAACATGTATCATCATTGTAATTAAACAGCGATGGGTGATATTATTTGTTTAACATGTATTTCCTGAGCTAGAACTAGAACTCAAGGGCTTAAAAGTTATATTCACAATGAGACTCTGGCACATAAAAAAATACAGTGAAAAGGTATTAACTGTGCCCTGTGTGCCCAGGAAGTACTCAGTGTACTTCACAAATGTTACTTCATATCCCTCAAATAGTCCTGTGATATCAGTACTATTATTATGATTATAATCCCTATTTTCAGATGAGAAAAACTGGGAGGCTAAATGCATTTCCCAGTATCACATACCAGATCCAAGATTCAAACCCAGGCTACCCCACTACAGACCCCATGCCCATAGCCACTGTGCTGCCCCAGGCTTTTGCATGGGAGGAGCCCAGGATATATTTATTGCACAAACAGAAATTCTTCGTAAGCCCTTCAATCTTTGAGAATATTGATACCCTTTACTTTCTGCCTTTTCTGATGCCTATTTGCATATGTGAACCGTGATCTTGGTACTCCTGGCTACTGGCTGTGTTCTTTCAGCAAGCACACTGGTATTCTGGAGCCATGCCCTCACCTATGAATGCCTTGAGGAGGAATTGCATGCCTCCTGGTCTCACAACAGGCTCCCTCCGCCAGGAGGATGGATGCATTTGGACAGGAGCACTGTGCAGGCTTCTTTCCCTGGATATGCCTAGCTTTCTCTCTCAACTCCCTCTCTCTTCCATGTTGCCAAAGTTCCCGTTGCCTGGAGCCCGAGCTTGCCATGGCCGTTACCTTGGTGGCATATGATTTCTAAAAAGGGTTTTTTAAAAAGACGTCCAGAAAAACACTATCCTGTTGGCTTAGTGTCCAAGGATAACCCTATTGCCAATTGCAGTAGTCCACGTGAATTATAACTCAGCATATGTAAGCCTTTTGAAATCTCAGATAGTTGCTGCCTTGTTCGCTTTGTTTTTTGGGACCTCACTTTTGCAATGACTGAAAGATGAGGTAGGCACAGCAGGTAGCCCCACTTTACAGAAAAGGAAACAACCTCAGGAACTTAGTATGACTCACAGAGGAACACACTTTTGTAATGATGGACCCACAGCTTGACCCAGGTATTCAAACTCATCAAGGCTGGTGGACTGGCTCTCTCTTTGTTTCTCTGTTTAACACTGTTTTGGTGGTTTCATGATCAATCCATTCCACTCTCCTCTGTCTTCTCACCTTCCTCTTTGTAATAATAGGCTTACCTTACCCCAGCTCTAACTCTCTGCCACATTCCACTAGGGGGAGCTCTACATAGGCTGTTGGTAGGGTTTGACTGCCTTGCATCCATTTTCCTCTTGTGCTAACACCACCTTTAATTTCCTTTGGGAAACCAGCCTTTTAAGTCTCTCAGTCCATGTGGTTCTACGGGTGCTGATTCTAGCCCTGGCACTAGGGCATATGACCAAGATCAGCCAGGCAGGGGGTTCTGTCCCAGTGGTGGGTTTAGAGATGGGTACAATCTGTCAGCCCCGGCACATTTACTGGAACCGTTATTAAAACTCATAAAAACAATATGATAAGAATGGGCATACTTAGCTGGTAAAACCCAAGCCTGGAGTTCTGGCGATGACCTTTGTCACCACAATGAGGAGGCCTGACGGGGAATGAAGGCAACACGGAGAAAGGCTTATCCACAAGATAGACCCAGAGATACCTGGAGTCACAGACGGACACTTGACCTTCTCAGCCAATAACATTCCTTTCTATTTAAGCCAGTTTGCTTGGCTTTTTGTCACTCACTATCAAATGTATCCTGATAGCATTATCCATCAGGATGATTGAGTTTTTGATTTACAGAGACCAGAGTAGAGAGATGAACTTGAAGCCAGGTGACCAGCCAACAGTCTAGTTCCTGTCTCCAGGAAGCCCTGTGCTCCAGACAAATCAAGCCTCTTTGTCCTTCTGGGGCATGTGTTCTCAACTTATTTGGCAGGCAGAATTCTAGAACTGACCCCTGTACTCCGGCCCTTGTATAATCCCTCTCCTTGGAGTGGGGGTAGAACCTGTGAATATAATGAGATATAACTCTCATGATTATGTTAGATTATCTAGCAAGAGACAGTGGGTGATCTCTAGGTCTCTGATTGACAGCTAGCAGGAAACCAAGAACCTGAGTCCTACAACCACAAGGAAGTGGATTCTGCCTACAATGTCTGAGCTGAGGACACCAAGCTCCAGATGACAGTCACAGCCTTAGCTCACCCACTGCTTTCAGCCTGACGAGACCCTGAGTAAAGAATTCAGTCATTCCGTGTCTGGACTTCTGACCTGCAGGAACTGTGAGACAATAAATGTGCACTATTTTTTAAGCCATTAAATGTGTGGGAATTTGTTGCACACCAACAGAAAATTACTATGATCTATAACTTGGGTAGTTGTATCAAATCATCTCTACAGTCAGTCTCCCCTTTCAGATCTGACCATGCACGATCAGGTGACAGTACCTGCTGCTGCTAAATATCTGCAGGCTCCTATATGATCTCTCAATGTCCCATAGCCTACCTCACATCTACTCACAAATACCTTCCAGGCAAGAGAAGGGAAAATCCCTCCCACTCAGCTTGCAAAGCTATCCCACCAGCGCTTCCTTGCTCTATTGATTTATAATTTTGAAGTTAATTCCATCTGGATACACATGATTACTTGGGGTGGGGGAAGTGAAAGCGAGTGTCTACTTGTCCCACAGCTTGCTCTCGACCAGGAAGACAGTCTTCTGATCTGGTGACATCATTTTTTTCTTCGATGGGAATAAATACTAATTATTTTCAAGTCAGTGAGTATAGTGAATGTGAGAAATAGAGTTTGAAGTCAAACAGATTTGGACCCAAACCTGGCATCACCATTCCCCAGGAAGGCACAAAGTAAGCCTTACCAGGAACTGTACACATGCAGCATTAACCCTGCAAGTCTCAATGTCTTCCTTTGACAAATGGGGATCCAATAACTTACCTGGAATTTATTTATTGAGTCCCTTCTCTGAGCCAGACATCTGGTCCAGAGCAGTGAATGGATCATTCCCCTTGGGAGTGTACAGTCTCATTAGGAAGTAACCCTTATCCCAGCAACGTTGTTGTAATGATTAAATGAGATAAGCGCTTAGCATGAAGCCTGATATATGGTACCTACATCAATGGGAGCCAGGCTTAGAGATGTTATACCTCCCACTAATAATCACGTAATTATTAATAACAGCATTTATTGAGCACTTACTTTGGACCAGGCATTTCTCTGTTTTCCATGTGTCAACTCATAGAATCTTCATAAAAATTCCAATAGGTAGGTGTTATGATTATCATCCCTAAAGAGAAAAAAATTGGTAAGACAAATTCATATAGTTGAACCCAAAATTCAATGCATTTAACCATGATTCCCTGTCCCCTCTCACTTGATAAGTAAAAGGGATGAGAGAGGGGAGAGAGTTGTTTTGTTTACATGTTTTATTTTGAGTGGTGAATCCTTCCCTATACTCCAATTGTATATATTGTGAGTACCCCATACATGACAGATTCTGAGCAAGTTACCATCACTGACTGGGCTGACTGGGTCAGACAAAATAATATCACTAGCATTGCTGTTTTTCTTTATTGTTTTTATTTGCCACATATTTCATGCCTAAAATGTGCCAGGAAGTTTGCTAAGAGCTTCACAAATATTATATAATTAAATTAATTGATTAAAATAAGCTTCAAAAAAGCCATGAGTCACAGGTTTTCTCCACTCTCACAGATGAAGAAACTGAGGATCCGAGAAGTGAAATGAGCCCAGCTGGTGTGGCTCAATGTTTGAGTATCAACTCATGAACTAAGAGGTCATGGTTTAATTCCTGGTCAGGGCACGTGCAGGTTTACAGGCTCAATGCCCAGTAGGGGGCATGCAGGAGGCAGCCAATTGATCATTCTGTCTCATCACTGATGTTTCTCTCTCTCTCTCCCTCTCCCTTCCGCTCTCTGAAATCAATAACAACATATTAAAAAAAGAAAAAAAAGAAGTAAAATGATTTGCTCAAGGACCCCAGCTAGCAAGAGCTGACGTTTGGCTTGAAATCCCAACCCCATGAGTCTGTGTTCTTAACTGCTGTGCTTATCTGTACTCAGCCATGCCAGGTCGCACCTTTGCAAACTGTAACACAGGACTGCAAGCCCCACTTACTTGTGCCCAGTGATTAAAGTAGCAAGGAAACACATTTTCATTCAGCTTCAGCCTCACTGTTCCTGAGAAGGTACGGTTGTCTTATTATTTTATGACATAAATATCTTTTTGCCAGTGTTTAGAATTGACTTCTATTGCAATTAGCTTGAGTTTAGCTGGCTAATCCTAATTTTGTTTTTAAAAGTTAACTTTATTGTTGAAAGTACTGCAGATGTCCCTCTTTTTTCTCCCATTGACCCCCCCCCACCTTGCTCCCACCCCCCACCCTTTTGTTTCAAACCACCAGATATGCTTAGATTTGCAATATTTCTTGGTGTCTCCTTAGTGTTACCTCTTGTCTATCTCTTGCCTGGGGCAGCCATTGCCAGTGGATCACAAGACCCTCTCTCACAAAATCCCCAAACACTTCAGTACAGCCCTCGCAGCAACAACTACCCATCAATTAGACTAGTCACCGGAGATGAAACCCAAGTGTCAGCCCTGCATGTTCTCTACCTGAGACAGGTGAAGGCCCTCTGTAGATGCTAGAGATAAAAGCATACCTGTCTGATGGCAAGATCAAACAGAAAGAATTATCTAAATTGTGAACTAAGGATATCTTTCTCTTTCCATCCTGAAGGCCAAGCACCGTGTCACTTTTACCCTCCCCCATGTTTCATTACAGATGTCAGTGCAGAAAAACTGTTTATGGAGCCCGGTTCCCAACTGCTAGCTTGTGTAAAATACAATATTTATGAAATCCAGACATAGTTGCAGGTATCAAACCTAATTTCATTGGGATGTGGGCACTGTAGGCTTTACTGGGGACAGGTAGCCCAAGAAAGAAATGAATGTCTGTTTGCTTAAACAATGAGGGGTAAACAAAGCCGCGGTTAATGAATGCAGGCATTGTTTTTCTCTGCCAGGACAGGTGCCTGCGTTAGTTGTTGCTGATACGAACACTGTTAAGCAAGCACGCCAGGATCCAACCACGCCATGTGCGTTTCCATGCGAGTCATCCTGCTGGGTCGCTGCACACGCCAGGGGCTGCAACAACTCTTCAGACAGGCTTTGAACAGGAGCACTTAATCAAACTGGCAGTATCAATTAGCATTCTCTTGCTTAGAAATGACAAGAAACTCATATGAAACTAACTGCAGCAACAACAAAAAAGAAAGTATTGCTTCATGTAACTTGCTTGGATTTGACCATGTCATCAGGACCCATCCTGCCTGCCTCTCTCAGTTCCTCGTTCCTCTGGGTGGCTACGTGGTCAAGCAGAAGTTCTTTACACGGTAGCTGAAGAGTGAATCTAACTGCTCCTGGAAGTCCCAAGACTGGGAGTCTAAATGGCTGCAATGGGGTTGTGTCCCCATCACTGAACTTCCATCATGGTGTTCTAAGCTCCATATGCAGAGGATAACTCACTATTGCCTCAGTCAGATGGATTAAAGGGAAAAGGTGGCTCCTCAGAAGAAAATTTGGGGGTGCTATCAGCAGAAATATGGGGGAAAAGATAAGTGATACCAAAGCAACAAATGTCCGCATCCCCAACGCATTTGGCCCAAGTCACAGCTGGCTGCTGGTCTCCCTTAGGAACGTGCACACACACACACACACACACACACACACACACACACACACACCCCACATTTACATTTTAAATAATTTTTTAGTATTTCACCGAAAAGCAACAGTGGATGCTCAGGATATTCGCCTTCACGGATAGCTCTGTCCACCTCCGTATCTTAGAATCAGCATCTTCATCTCTTAGAACCCACACCTCTTTTTCAACACGCAGACCATGTTTTTCTTACATCTTTCCTAGGGTTCTTTTAGCATCCTAGAACTTTAACAGAGAGAAGCTTAAATATTGCCGAACCTTCCACATTTTACAATTCAACGATCACAGTTAATTTTCAAATATTCTAATGATGTTATTAAACATCACCAAAGATAGTAAAAATTGATTTTGTTCCTTTTTGTAAATGTACATGCCCAAACTCAAAAGCATTGCAAAGAACAGGAGAAAATGCATGTGATTAGAAAGTGGGAGCTAGAAATGTGTTGTTGTTTTTTTAATTGCCTCCTTTTCCTGTCTCAAGAGACTACAGAGCATAATCCAGGTATCTATGTATTGAAAATATCAAAACAATGAGCAATAATCTGCATATGGCATTTCCCACTCTCTGATCTCCACCAGTAGCTCTAGTATACTGATTACTTTAAGCACATGGATGGCGATGTCTAATCAATATATTGAGAGATCTACGGAACTGGCATGTAAGAAGCAGCCAAGAATTACATTCAGAGGCTCATATTCTCCTGGGGGCTTCAGGCTTAACCATAGTAAAACAAAGACTTATACTTTTGATATTTATTTTATATATTGAAATGCCATTTAACAAAGAAAAATCAACCAAAAAAAATGAGTTCTCGTGTCAGAGGTTCGCCCTCACTGGACTAGGTCAATGGACTTTGCATGAAAGAAGAATTATATGTCAGTGTGTTCCTTAGACAAGCTGAGTCCTTACTTAAAATGCTGACACCAGAGCCCATCAAAGCTCTTCTAAGCCATGTTTATGTGGGGTAGGGACTAGACAACTTCATGTTTAATAAAAAACAAGGTGATTCCAAAATAAAGGTTATTAAGCACAGACAGAGTCATCTCCAAAGATCAAAAAATCTCCTTAATGCCCATAAACACTTTGAGCATTTAGGAAACATCACCTGCTGCCTCAGGTTCCCACCTAATGGGAAAGGTGCGAAGGCTTCCAGCCGAGATGTCCATCACAGATCTAAGGAGACAGGAGGACTCCTGTGCAGTTAATTAGCAACCAAGGCCCACGATCCCCACACAAAGGTTCCTGAGCAGCTCCGACTGGGTCTCCCAGCACTAAGAACTCAACTGGAAACATTGAAGACCAGGCTAATGGAACATAAAGTCACCTCAAGTTTGCGAGTCTGCGTAGCTTGTCAAAAGGTGAGAAACACTCACCCGGCAAGTGCTGCTCAGTGGTTGAGCATCAACTTATGAACCAGGAGGTCACAGCTCGATTCTCAGTCAGGGCACATGCCTGGGTTTCAGGCTCCATCCCCAGTGGGAGGTGTGCAGGAGGCAGCCGATAGATGACTCTCTCTCATCATTGATGTTTCCATCTCTCTCTCCCTCTCCCTTCTTCTCTGAAATCAATAAAAATCTCAAAAAATAAAAAATAATTACCTGTAAGTTGAAATGAACCTAGGAGTTGAAAAAACTCTGGCTGGTGCCCCAAACCCTTGACAGGTCACCAGGATGGGCCAAGACAGGTCCTGCCTGCTTTGTAAATCTCTGAAGGCCACCAAAGGTTTCCTGAAGAAGAAACCCTTCATTTCCCATAGTATTTCATTTTCTTTTATTTTTTGAAATATATTTTTATTGATTTCAGAGAGGAATAGAGAGGGAGAGATAGAAACATCAATGATGAGAGAGAAGCATTGATCGGCTGCCTCCTGCACACACCCCACTGGGGATCAATCCCACAACCTGGGCAGATGCCCTTGACCAGAATCCAAACTGCGACTCTTCAGTCCACAGGCTGACACTCTATCCACTGAGCAAAACGCACAACCTGGGCAGGTGCCCTTGACCAGAATCCAACCTGCGACTCTTCAGTCCGCAGGCTGACACTCTATCCACTGAACCAAACCAACTAGGGCTCCCATAAGTATTTTACAGACAAGACTAGTGGCAACGTACATTGATCAATGAGCTAGAATCAAACCCTATTTCTTGTTCCTCTTAGGGCTCCCATAAGTATTTTATAGACAAGACTAGTGGCAACGTACCTTGATCAATGAGCTAGAATCAAACCCTATTTCTTGTTCCTCTTACTGTTTTCAGGAAAGCAGTCTGGGAGCTGGGAAGAGGCAGGGGGGGGTTTTTCTAGCTTCTCT
>NW_006298351.1:422681-424354 GCF_000327345.1 Myotis davidii
TTCTTTTAGAAATCCAAAAGCATCTTTTCTATACATTAATAGCTACAAAATTCCAAGATTAACGGATCCAGTAGTGTCTGTCTGGCTCCAGGAGATTTTGGTCTAGTCTTGCGAGTTGAGATGAAATATTTAATGGGTGCAATCTAAAATCTACTTTGTTGTTTCTAATTTTTGTTGTTATTCATGATATTTTTCAACAACCATCACCACATTCATCCAATTTAAACTGCATAATGCTCACTGCCTTAGTGAGCCAGCCAAATTCAGGATGTGGTAGACTGAGCAAGGGTCTTACACACTCGGGCACATCAGCAATCATGCTGCACAAACAGAATCCCTCCGAATCCAACAACATTTCGACTCCTGAACATTGTTGGATAGGATGTAGGGCAATGGGGCTCTAATCTGGTCTGACCCATCTCTTCCCAGCAGCGTTATTTATCTGAAAGATGAGGGATGCCTTAAAGTATCCACGGGGCACTAAATCAAGGCTACAATGTCCTCTAAAGGTCAAGTCTTGCACTCTGCTCCATCCCCTTTTCAATCTGATAGTTTGGACCTCAGCTCGCAGGGATGATAGTTCAAAAAATTAAAACTCCCAACTGAGTTGGTAACATGGAGTGTTCCTTCGGCCACTGAATGGCTGTTGCCACTGAAGACTGACCACATCAAGTCTTGCACTCTGCTCCATGCCCTTTTCAATCTGATAGTTTGGAACTCAGCTCTCAGGGATGATAGTTCAAATAATTAAAACTCCAACTGAGTTGGTAACATGAAGTGTTCCTTCGGTCACTGAATGGCTGTTGCCACTGAAGACTGACCACGCTTAGAAAATCATCCCATCTACAGGAAGGAGAAGCTCTGGCTCCTCTTGGACCAGTTCTTGGAAGAGGCAGTGGCCAGCCATATGCGGTTATTGAGAAACTGAAGGATGGCTGGTCTGAACTGATATGTGCTGTGAATATAAAATATACACCATTTATTCAGAGAGAATGGGAAAGGAATATGAAATGTCTATAATATGTTTATGTTAGTTACATGTTGAAAGGATGGTATTTTTGATATATGGAGTTTAAGGAAATATTGTAATTAATCTCATCCATTTCATTTCCCCCTTTTTAATGTGGCTACTAGCTGTTCCAAAGGACTTTGGAAAAGGGAATGGTCACTTTAGATGATGGCAATGGAATGCTCAGATCCTAAGAGGGAAGAGTGGCTTAGTTATGGCCTTGGAGAATGTGTAGAAGGTAAATAATAAATGGTAACTCAACAACCTCATATTTATTCTCCCATTAATATGCCAAACAACTCTATGGTAACATCAATTATTGCATTTCCATTTGAAATATCAACTAACTGAGGCCAATAGAGTTGGGGTGTTATGCTCAAGATCTAGCCAGAGGAAACTGTAGAACTGGGCACATAAACACAGGTCTTTCCACTGTCAAACCCATGCTCTCTCTCCTATACCAGATTGTACCTCTGTAAAATGTGTTCACTCTACCATTGCCAGTAGGCTGAGGGTTTTTAGTTTTGATTCTTCATCTTCTCTTATCTCCGTTTGCCCATCACTCACAGAACTGCAAACAGGATTTAATATTGCTGTTTTATTTACTACAACCATTTCTGGCCCCTGAACTCGGCTTGGTGATATACAAGAATAGTTTGCCCTT
>NW_006298351.1:424374-425762 GCF_000327345.1 Myotis davidii
GAAGAGAGTGCTGGTCTGTGCACCTCCATGCCTGAGTCTGTGTTTATGAACCAGCCAGCGTAGAGGGAGACAGCAAGTTGGCTAAGTATGGCTCCAGGGGGAGTGGGTTTCTGGCCGAGTTGATAATGGAAAACGGAGAATTTCATCTCCAGGTCAGTGACTGAATCTGGTCCAGTCTTTCACTGTCTGCTCTATATGATTACTTGGCAGATAGAAGCTGGGATTTGGGGCATTCTCCAAAGATTTCTCTAGTCTCCAAATGCTCTCCCTCCCTCCTTCTAGCCCAATTCTATGGCATTCTTCTAGGCTTAATTCTCTCTCCCCCACCCCCCCAATCTTCCCTTATTAATTGGAAATGAAAAGTTAATTCCTACTGACCTCACTTCCTCTCATACAAAATGAGAGAAAGAATTAAGAGTAAATGATACAGAAACACAGGATTAAATGTCATCTCTGTATATTCTAATATAGTTACTTTTATCATTATTAAATAGCATTAATTTAATAAAACATCTTATGTGGCTTGTTTTGGAAATGAAAGTTTTAATCATATTATGAAGGATTTTTGAGTTAATGGTAGTTATGAGGCTGTTAGATAATGTTGTCCATATATGTCAGGCATGAAGTATCATTTTTCAAAGGGTGGGACACATTGGTACAAAGAAAAGTACAATAGACTCAGAATGAGGAGACTTGTATTTAGATAGGACTCTTCTATTTATCTTATATATCATCTTAGATGAATTCTTAACTATCTAAGCCTCAGTTTCCTTATGTATAAAATGTAAATAATAAAATGTGTGCTTACTTGAGTTGTTATGTCAACTTTTCAGGTTGGTTACCCTGACTGTTCATGCCATAGTTTTACTATTTTAGTTTGAGAGTAGTGGTTTCCAAGGTGGGTAAGCATACATCTTAGAGAGGCAAGAAAAATCCATTATGAGTTTTGAGAAGAAATTAAAATTCTGTTTTTCTCATCCTCTGAATTTATTTTCTAATGTGTGTAGGTTATGATAAATGCAATAGATGTGTGTAACTGTGTATAACATTTATGAATAAGTACATCACATATGTAGAGAATGTAATTGATGATATTTTATGTTGGAATGCACTAACCAAAGTATTATAAATACTGCTCTGGCTAGTGTTTCTCAGTAGTTAGAGCATCGGCCCATGCACCAAAGGGTCTTGGGTTTGATTTCTGGTCAAGGGCACATACCTGAGTTGCAGGTTCCATTAATGGCCCCAGTCAAGGCGCATGTGAGATGCAATCAATTAATGTGTCTCTCTCATATCGATGTTTGTTTCTATCTATCTATCTATCTATCTATCTCTTCCCCTCCCTCATTCCCTTCCACTCTCTAAAAAATATATCCTTAGGTGAGGAT
>NW_006298351.1:425857-468714 GCF_000327345.1 Myotis davidii
TTGTGGAGTTTTTTTGTGTGTGTTTTTTTTGTTTTGTTTTGGTTTTGTTTTTTTGAAGATATTTTTTCATTGATTTTTAGGGAGAATGGAAGAGAGAGGGAAAGACAGAGAGAAAAACATCAATGTGAGAGAAACACATCGATTGGTTGCCTCCTGCATGAGCCCCGATCAAGGCCCAGGAGGAGCCTGCAACCGAGGTACATGCCCTTGACCAGAATTGAACCTGGGACCCTTTGGTCCACAGGCCAATGCTCTATCCACTGAGGCAAACCAGCTAGAGCTGTTATAGGGTTTTCATACAATATGCAATTTGATATAATATTACTTGAAAATAGACTGCAATAAGTTAAAGATGTATATCATAAGCCTTAGAGCAACCACTAAAATAAACAAAATGAGGATTAACTGGTGAACAAATAGTAGAGATGAAATAGAATCACAGAAAATGCTTAGAGAATGAGAATAAAAGTTAGGAAAGTAAATAAAAAAAGTAAACAAGGAACAGATGGTATAAATAGAAAGCAAATAAGTCTAACAGTAGCTATAAACTCAATTCATATCATTAATTAAATTAAATATAAATAATAAAATTCCAAAAAAAGCAAAATAGACTGCATAACAATATTTATGCAAAATACACTGCAGCAATATTTAGCTGTACAACCCTTTAAATATAAAGCTAAAGATATGGTAAAAGTAAAATAATGGAAAATAGTATACTACCCTAACATTAAATTTGAAAAATAAATCTATAGTATCTATATTAATGATCAAATAAAGTAGTCCTAGAAAAGGACAACAGCAGAATCCATATTCTTTTCAAGTAGATAAAAACACAGCATGACAAAAATGTGGCTTTCAGGTAAACCACTACCTAAACAGAAATTTATAGAATTATATACTTAACTTAGAAAAGAAGTCTCAAGTTAATACTCTAACTTCTACATAAAAGCTAGAAAAAGAAGAGCAAATGAAATCTAATGTAGAATGGAAGGTCATATAAAGAGCTGCACAGATAAGAAAAAGCTGAGTTTATTACCACCAAGCCAGTATTATATGAAATGTTGATGGGTATTCTTTAAAAAGAGGAAGAAGAAGAAGGGCAAGGGGAAGAGGAAGGGCAAGGGAAGGGGAGGGGAAAGAGAAGGGGCAGGAAGAAAAAGGGATAAAAAATGTGAACAATAAAATGGCAATAAATACATATCTATCAACAATTGAATCTTTAAAAATCGAAATAAACCAACAAGAACTATAATGAACAAAATAAACTGATAAATAAAATAGAATTAGAGGTATGGAAACATGGAACAGACTGATGAATCTCAGAGGGAAGGAGGAAGGGGGAACTAGAGGAGATTAACCAAAGGTCTTACATGCATATATGCATTATCTATGGACACAGACAATAGGGTGGTAAGGGCGTAGGGTTGGGCGGGAACAAAGGGGAGATATTTGTAATACTCTCAACAATAAAGAGTTTTTTTAAAAAAGAAAGAAATCTAATGTAAGTAGGAAAAAAAAATACTCATGATAAGAATGGAGAACAAAGAACTAAAAGAGCATCATGCACATTAAAGTTAAAATTTATTATTGGAAAAAATAAGAAAGCAGGCAAACAATTGAGAAAATCAATGAAACAAATATCTGATCTTTGGGAAAGGTCACATTTTAACAGAACTTAGCCAGATTTAGTAGGGATAGAGGAACAAAGCACTAATGTCAGCAATGAAAAAGGAGACATCATTATAGACCCTATAGATATTCAATAAATAATGAGAATATCATATCACAAACAACTTTGTGACAAAAATGTTGACAACTAAGATGAAATGTATGAAGGATTTGAAAGGCATTAACAGCCAAGACTCACTGAGGAAGAAACAGATAACTGGAACACTGTATCTGTTAAAGGTGATAGATTCATACTTAGAAATCTTCCCACAAAGAAAATTGCAGGCCCAGGTGACTTCATCCAAATATTGAAGTAGGAAATAACACCAATTATACACAAATACTTCAGATAAATATAAAAAGATATACAGTGGGGCCTTGACTTACGAGTGTCCCGACTAACGAGTTTTTCGAGATATGAGGCGTCTCTCCGCCAATTTTTTGCTTTGAGTTGCGAGCTAAAATTCGGGTTACGAGCCAGCTTCAGATACCCTGCAGCTGTTGGCGCAGGGAACGTCACAATGAACGCCACAACATCAGCCCAGCATCACATGTCTCACTCGTTCACTTTTTGATTTGACGTACGAGTAATTTGAGTTACGGGCTCCGTCACGGAACGAATTAAACTCGTAAGTCAAGGCCCCACTGTAATGCTTCCCAATCAGTTTTATGAATATAGCATTATCCTGATTATCAAAACCATGAAAAGATACTAGAGAAAAATAAAAATATATAACAATCTCAGACATAAATATAGACTAAATTTATTTAATAAAAAATTAACAAAATGAATTGAATGATATCTTAAAAGGATAAATCTTTATGAATAGGTGAAAACTTTTTTTCAGGAATACAAAGTTGGTTTGACGTTGGTAATATTGCAAAGCCGTTCTGACACCAACTACTCTCAGTGGGCACAGACTTCACCAGTTAAGAGCACAGTCCTCAACAAGGCTGCCATGACTTCAGAAACTTGCCACAAATTGCAGGGTTCCCAGACTACCTGCACTTCTGACCAACTGACTGCAAAGTCAGGGGTTTTCACTCCACTTTGGGTTCTATAATTCACTAGAACAACTCACAGAACTCAGTAAAGTGCTATACTTATAACTTTATTTTAAAGGCTACAAATCAGGACCAGCCCAAAGAAGCAAGCACTAAGAGCAGGTTTGGAAGGATGCTGAACACAGATATTCCATGGCCCCCCTCGGTTGAATCAGGACATGGCATCTGCCACAGCAATGTGTTAATGAATCAGGAATTGACTGGGTTATTGGGCACATGACTGAACTCAATCTGCAACCACTGCTCCCTCCCCAGAGGTCAGGCTGGTATCATCTGCTTCAAGCCTCTAATAACATGGTTGGTCTTTCCAGCAAGGCCAGTCCCCATCCTGAAACTATCAAGGCACTCATCATGAATCACCTCATTAATGTAAACACAGGCTTGGTTCTAGGGATCCACCATGAATAATAAGACATTCCTATTAATCAGGAAGTTACAAAGGCTTAGAAATTCTCCAACCCAAGAGCCAGGGACAAAAATCTATCAATGTTATCTACCATGTCAATAGACCAACAAGAAAGTCTATATGATTATTTCATGTAGGACAAGTATTTGAAAAAAAATCAATACTTATTAATGATTAAAAGAAACTTTAGCAAATAAGGAAAAAAATTATCAACCTGATAAAGGGCATTTAGGAAAATCCTATGGTATTAGCTTATCTAATGGTGAAAGACTAAAAGACTGAATGAATATATTCTTCAAAAGGCCAGAAGCAAAGCAAATATGTTAATTCTCATTACTAGTAGTCATTATTGTATTGGAGGTCTTATAGTGTGCCCTAAGATAAGAGTTTAAAAAAAAAGATATTGAGACCCTCACTGATTTGGCTCAGTGGATAGAGCGTTGGTCTGCAGACCAAAGGGTCCTGGGTTTGATTCAAGGGCATGTACTTTGGTTGCAGGCTCTTTCTGGGCCAGGGTCCTGGTTAGGGCTCGTACAGAAGGCAACCAATTGATGTGTTTCTCTCACATTGATGCTTCTCTCTGTGTTTCCCTCTCTCTTTTCACTCTCCCTAAAAATCAATGGAAAAATATCCTTGGATGAGGATTAACAAACAAACAAACAAACAAAAGATATTCAGATTTTAAAACAAGTAAGCTCTCTTTATTTCTTTATTTGCAGATGACATGATTATCTAGTATACCTCCCCCTACCTATTGTAAAGCTGAACTAATAAGTGAGTATATAAAATGTACAAAAATAGTTTTTCTAGCCCTAGCCAGCGTTGATCAGTTGGTTGGAGCATCATCCCATACATCAAAAAGGTGGCAGGTTTGATTCCAGGGCACATACTCAGGTTGCTGGTTCTATTCCTGGTTGGGAGGGTGTACGGTGTCTCTCTCTGTCTCTCTCTCTCTTTTCCTCTCTCTTCACTCTCCCCCTTCCTCTCTCTAAAATCAATTTTAAAAAATTTTAATAGTTTTTCTGTATACCAGCAATGAATATCTAGAAAGTGAAATTTTTTAAAAATATGATTTTAAAGGCATCAAAAAGCATGAGCACTTTAAGATAAATTTAACAAAATATGACAATATCTATGCACTGAATATTTTAAATGTTGCTAAATATTTTTAAATGTGAATAAGTGAATAAGTGAATCAAAATTCATGAATCCATATTCATGAATCAAAAAAATTAATATTTTAAGCTGTCAATTCTCCCCAAACTAATCAATAGATGCACATAAATCCCAATAAACATTTCAATAAGCACTTTTTGTAGAACTTAAAAAGTTGATTATAAAACATATATGAAAATGCAAGCAACCCAGAATAACCAAAACAATTTTGAAAAAATAACAAAGTTGGAAGACTTAAACTACCTGACAGAAGACTAACTATTATAATGCTACAGAATTAAGACAGGGTTATTTTGGTAGAAAGATAACATGTAAAATCGATGGAACAAAACAAAATCAGAAATGGATTCCAACATAATTGGTTAATTGATTTTTAACAAAGGAGCCAAGGAAATTCAATGAGGAAAGGTATTAGCCTTTCAACCAAATGGTGCTGGCACAATTGGATATGCACATATTAAAAAATGAACCTCAACCCTTACCTCACCAGTCACAAAAATTAACTCAGAATAGATCATAAAATTAAATGTAAGAGCTAAAACCTAATTCTAAAAGACAATATCTATGGAAATCTTTATGACCTTGGGTTAGGGAAAAATGGATGACTATAGGATACCAAAAGGAGAAACTATAAAGAATTTTCAAATAGGGACTCACCAAAATTCAACTTCTTTGCTCCTCAAAAGATACTGTAATGAAAATGAAAAGGAAAGTTACACACTGGGATAATATAGCTGATAAAGGGCTTGTACCCAGCATAAATAAATAACCCATTCAACTTGGTAACAAAAAAAGGATACAACTACATTTTTAAAAAAGGAAAAAAGAAATATCTGAACACATACTTCACCAAAACATAATATACAGATAGCAAAATAAGCCAGGGAAAGATAATCAGTACCATTAGTCACTAGATCAGTGGGTGGGCAACCTTTTTGTGAGTGCGTGCCAAAACCAGCAAAATCTCTGACTCAAAATTCTTCTGCATACCAACCCTAATTTTTTGAGAACATGTTATGCCTACTTGATATCTCTTAAGGTGTATGTATGTGAAGAACCTTGAAGAAATAATAAAATTCATTCGAGCGACAGAAATACAGTATATGATGATGAAAAATACATTTACTTTTTAATGTATACATGTACACTGATAGTCCGACAGAAAACTTTATGACTCTGATATTATCAGTGGGATTTTTGCTGCTGCATCACTGATGACAGAGATTTTACATCAGGTTTATATTTCGTGACCTTCGGAGATATGCACGAGCTACTACTTTCATCTGTCAGGTCAGGCTACTCCTATTACGAGACTTAACAAAATTTATGACTGAGAACAAAGATTCACAATTGTAAATGGAAGTTTATAAGAGAGGGTTTCGCGTGCCAGCAAAAGTTACTGGCGTGCCATGTTTGGCACGCGTGCCAGGGGTTGCCTACCACTGCACTAGATAAAGACAAATGAAACCACAATGAGATATTTCTCCATGCCTATTTAGAATGACTAAAATTAAGAATGACTTCAGAAAGTTTTGTTCTCACACTGCTGCAGAAAATGAAAATTTCCACTCTGGATTTTTGTATGCAGTTACAATTTAACTCAGCCTTTCCATTCCTGGATATTTACCCAACTGAAAGAAAAACCTATGTCCACACAAAGACTTGTACAGGAATGTTAGGAGCTATGTAACAATAGGCAACACTGGAAAGCTAAATGTTCATCAACTGGTAAGTGGATAAACAAATTGTTCTATAACCATAAAAATGGATCAGGAACAAACCAATGATACCCAACAATGTGGATGAATCTCAAAAGGTTTGTGCTATGTGAGGAAGCCAGACATGAAGACTACACACTGTGTGATTCCAGATGACTTTGGAATTGCTCAGTCGTTTCAAGGGAGCAGAGATTGACTACAAAGCATCACAAGGGATTAATTGAGGTAAAGAAAATATTTAAATCTTGATTCTAGACATTTGTCAAAATTCATTGAACTGTATACTTAAACTTGATGACTACTGTATGTAAATTATACCTCAATAAAGCTGATTTTAAAAGAACAAACATGTATGTGTTTGTCAGTGAAAAGTCGAGGTAGAGGTCCACTTCATATTAATAGTGATTATTTCTGTGGTTTGGCAATAGGTGTGCTTTTTGTCTTCTCACTGCCATTCATCTAATTATTCATATATTCAGAATCTATTTACTAATTAGTCCTAGCAATTCTACAAATCACTGGAGATACAACGGGTGGCGAGTAAGACATAGTTCCTGGTATCAGGGACTCAAACTGCCCGTTTCTTCTCTGAGTGTCCTAATCTCTCTCCAATTAACATGTTTTATTTTTGTCACAGGAAGTAGAAAAAATTTTTTATAACTTCAAGGATCATAGTGTTGTTTGATCCCCTTTTCTTGTAAGTTTGCTTCTTTACTGTGCAGCTTTCATAACCATGGGCATATGTTCAGAATGTATTGTGTAGGTCAACTGTTGTCACCATGAAAAATAAGAAAAAATGAGAATCTGACTGCTTCCCAATATGTAAGAGGAAACACATGACACACTTCACATTGTACACAAAATGAATCAATATTGGCATTTTAAATAGCTACAATGTTTATACGAGTAAATACCCTATTTAAGTAATCTATACAAGTGAAAGGGAGGAGAAAAATGTACTGGCAGCTCAGGGTGGAATGTGCTATTATATGAGGGTGCATGTTTTAATAATCTAGTCATGATAAACTTCCTATAAAATCACAGGCTACTTCAGCTGGATAAAACCTTACCAATCATCTACTACAATATTCAAATTTTACAGACTCATAATGACCCTAGAGGAGGAAATGACCCTTTGAAGACCCACTGGTCATTATTAGAGGAGTTAGAAATAGAATCCGCGTGTCTCAATGACTCAACACCCAGATTACACAGATGGTAAGTACTTTGGAACTTATAATTTACCAAGTTTTTAAATTATATGGCCTGTGTTCTGCCTTTTCTCACCACCAATGCCATGTCCCTGACAGACATTATTAATCAATCGCCACACTTTCTGGCTACACTCTGATACAGCCTCAGAATCCTTCCTTACAGATGTCCCCACAGTTACTACCAATAGGTCAGAGTAAACACTTGGGTTGAAACCATCACACACAACCTTTTGTATGCATAGCAATCCTTCAATCTTCCCAAACAAGTCTTTACTTTCCTGCCTGTGTCCCACAGTGTTTCGCTGGACAATGCAGATGATAACTTCCATTTCAGCTTTATTTGAAGATTAAATGAGACAATGGATGGGAAAGAAGAATGGTAAATTTTCTCTATTTCCCAATCTCCATCTCCTTCTCTCCCCCCAAAGTTTATGTGGCTGTAGCATAGTACAAGCTCATTTCTTCCAGCAAAAATCACCTTGTATCTTGATTTAGAACTAATGTGTAGTGAAAGGGATTTATGTTGAGTTCTTTAGTTCTCTTCCCATTGTATACAGTTGAAAGGATTAGCTATAAATATGGGCACTGAGTAAGATGCTCCCAAAGAAAATAATGGTGAGGCCTTGGGTGGAGAAGTCAATGATTTGAAATCTTCCTGCCACATTCCCTTACCAATCTGACCCGCTGAGCAATGAATTTCTTCAGCCAAGAACTGGAGGAGACATGGGTACAGTTGCTATTCTTTAAAATTCTTTTCAACATGAAAGATAGATTTAGAAATTACTCTTGAGCCCTAAACACTACATTTTCAGTAAGTAAAGACCCCTGTGAGTAACCCCAAATGCTCTCTTTGCAAGCGTGATGCATCTGAGGAGAACAGCCTCCTGGGGCTTCCACTCTACATTCAATTTTATGACTAAAATGGCTATCCAATGAAGAGGACTAAACACTACACAATCAAACAACTCAACAACAACGAAACACACAGTGAAGAGTTGCAAGAGAAGCAATAGAAGAAAATATACCATTTCTCAGATGGACAGAGCAGGTACACTTGAGTGGATGCTATTTGAACCCAGACCTGAAGGAGCCAGCAGCAGAAGTACAGACAGAAGCAAGAAGAGGGCCTGGGGGCAGAAAGGAGCTCACTCCAGACAAAAACCCACTGTGCACCCAGCCAGCATGGCTCAGTGGTTGAGTATGGACCTATGAACCAGGAGGTCACAGTTCAATTCCAGTCAGGGCACATGCCCGAGTTGCGGACTTGATCCCGGGTAGGGGACGTGCAGGAGGCAGTCGATCAATCATTCTCTCTCATCACCGATGTTTCTATCTCTCCCTCTCCTTTCCTCTCTGAAATCAATACAAATATAGATTTAAAAGTCCCACTGTGGATGGAGGTAGAGAGAGATATCCATAGTTTGGGATGCATCCTTTGGAAATACTATGCACATCGGTCTTTACAGAAGAAGGTAGGCATTTGGACTGTAGTTTTCTAAATTGTCCCAGGCAGCCTTTGCACAGCCTGTAAAAGCAACACGGACTCCTCAACCCTGGAGAGAAGAAACAGGAGAAGGGAGCTTTTAATAAGATGCAAATGCTTGGTTTGTCTGCAAGACTGCAGGGAGAGTACAAGCACCTCTCTCCCGGCACTGCAGGTTTAAACCCAACAGATCTGCGTGGGCTCCCAATAATCCCATGGAAATGTAGACCCATAAATAAACGCCTTTCCCTTCCTCTTAACGAGTCTGTGCTACCTTGAGCAAAAGGCTTGGCTCAGAGACAATTAATTGTAGCTGCTCAGGGGACAGGGCATATTGTGAGTGAATTAATGTGCTTCAAGAGCCCTGTGCGTCTGACTTTTCATGTTGTCTAAATTTGTAACCTGGAAGACTGCATTTCCATAAGTTTTGAAATGCAATGTGTTCTGGGGCGCTCGGAACTCGATCAGGATGAAAAGAGCTTTAGAAAGTAAGATGTTATTATTGTATTTGCCTTCACAAGAGAAAACAGTCAAAGGAACACAAACAGAGAAGAAGAAGAAAAAAGATGCTATATAGATTAGCACTCCCACACACCCTGCAATCTGTGGGAAAGAAAGAAAAAGAGAACCAGGAAACCTGGTATAAGAATAAACCTGATCAAAGATGGAGCCCTACAATCAGGCCTCTGTGTGGTGAAAATTTTACCTTTTGAACCCCCAAAAGAAAATTATACTCCCTAGAGGAAAAGAGTTATTAACAAATCAGTTATCTGATGCTTAAATAATACACCTGCTAAAATGAGCCTTCTAAGAAAACCTGCAGCAGGGGCAATTAGTTCAGATTTTTGGCAATAACCTCATCTCCATTCCCACTAGTTTAAAATAAAAATGGGCACAAACTATTAACACATAATGCCAACTATGTGATAAAATAGGCATTTTAAAGGAGTAAACTGGGTAGGCTGGTCTTTCAATCTGACTGCTCTTTGGATGGAGGTGAATTTGGAATTTTCATTAAGGATTCTGAGCAGTGCGCTGGTCTGGAAATCGGCAAGGCTGGGCTCCAGACCTGGCTCTGGGGTTTACTGCTGGTGCGACACAAGGCAAGCCACTGAACCTCTCTCAGCATCAGTTCTGCTGTTTCTACAGCAGGGACAGCAGTGTCTGTCCAGCTTGTCTCATCAGTGGTCGTGATGAGCAAATAAACATCACAGGTTTGAGTTCAACACACATGTAATGACTATTTTACAAGGAAATAAATGTTAAAACAAGGTAAATACTACACCTGTGCTGTCCAAGATGGGAGCTGCTGGCTACATGTGGTTATTGAGAGCTGGAAATGTTGCCAGTGTGATGAGGAATTCAATTTTTAATTTTATATAATTTAAATTTAAATTCAAAAGCTGATACTCAAAAATTGTTAATGAAACAATTTTTTTAAGTATGGTTGGAAATCTCAGGTATATGAATCTCCTTTTCAACTGTATAAATCTTATGAAACCTAAATCTGGGTCAAGGTTTTTTAATTTAGAGTTTGCACTGAGATAGGCTTTAAGTATAAAATATACATTGGATTTTGAAAATTTAATGTTAAAAAGGGAAACCATTTTATTAATAGTTTCATATTGATTATATGTTGAAATGAGAATATTTTGAATAAAATATATTTCACCTGTTCTTTTTTTAATGAGGTTACTATAAAGTTTAAAAGGACCATAGGATCTCACTTATATGTAGGATCTAATGAACAAAATAAACTGACAAACACAACAGAGCCAAAGGAATGGATGCACGGAACAGACTGGCAGCTGTCAGATGGGAGGAAGGAGGGGGCCTGGATGAAAGAAGGTGAAGAGATTAATTAGCCAAAGAACATATATCCACAACCCATAGGCACAGACAAGAGTGTGGTGATGGCCAGAGGGAAGGGGGCCAGGGTAGCAGGCGGTGGGGAGTGGTGGGCAAAGGGGGGCGGGCAGCTGTAATAGTGTCAATAATAAAAATAAAGTCAAAAAACAAAAGACCTGGTGTCACGCTTTCACTCGTATTGGACAGTGCCAGGCGAGGGTGTGAAATGGGGTCCGACGTCAGCCACATCAAAATGCAAATGTTGCCACAGCTCCAAGTTGTGCACCATCTCCACTTCGTGAAAGGACATGGGCTGGGGAGGGTTAAACGCCTGTCATAAACTCAAGCAGCCACGAATGTACAGCTGGGATCTGAACCTATGACTTGGAAGGCCCTGTTTTCTTAAAACGCCAGACAGAGGCATGGAGTTCACTGCTGGCTGCTCAACTGAAGGAGAATATGTGATAGGGTTTTGGTCCAGAGCCAGCAGGTCCAAGGACCCAGCCAGCATTGCCACCGAAATCCTGTGGGACCTGCTCCCGGCTGAGGTTCAGTCTCCTCACTGTCCAGGGAGGCCAGGCCCCTAGAAAAAAAAATGTTTTAAGAGTGAGACAGGTGTCCCTGGTAGAGGCACAGTCAGTTTGAGGAAATACAGCGAGACTTACAGTTACATATAAATATTAACTATATTTTCATTATAGTAAAATAGCTATATATTTTTTATATGGAGAATATATGTGATGTGCACATTGTGCTTATTTTCAGAGATATTACTGCTTTATTTCAGAAATAAATTCATGTAACTTTAGCAAGCAGAAAGGTTTAGAGAAAAGGAATTACTGTGAGTGCAACAATGGCAATGACAAAGCATTTGGGAGTCCAGTGGTGTGGCTAAGTTGTTGAGGGTCGACCTACGAACCAGGAGGTCAGGTTAGATTCCCAGTCAGCACACATGCCCTGGTTATGGGTTCAATCCCCAGTGTGGGGCATGCAGGAGGCAGCCGATCAATGATTCTCTCTCATCATTGATGTTTCTATCTCACACTCCCTGTGGAGAGGGGAGGGGAGGAAGGAATAGAATTTGTAATATGCAAACACCTGAGTTTGGGAAGCTGCTTTAGAAATGGGCAAAGCCCCTCTGAGTTCAGATTATGGAGCTGCGTTGTTTGATTTTGGAGAGATGACCTCCCTGGAACGCAGTCCTGCTGTGAGATAAGGTGGAAAGCACTGAGGGCAGGTGGAGAGATGGGATCCCAGCTCCTCAAAGCAGAGCAGGGAGAGTGCTCCCGGCTGCACGGGGAGGAACTGGGAAGGGGTCACAGGCATTGCCCTTGGCTGGGCCCTGAGGACGGGGAGAACAGAGGCCTAATGTGGAAAGGGTAGGGGATTTCAAAGGGCAGCTTTCCCAGCCTGACCCCCTGTGGATGAAGAGTGAAGGTTTGGAGTCCAGCGAGCTCCAGGCACATCCCAAAGCATATGTTTGTTTAAAAGGAACAGGGTAGCAGGCGCCTGTCTTCTGCTATGTAAATGGCATCCAGCATGCCGACTGCAGGCAAATTCAGATCCTGACACAAAGAGTTCCAACTGTGCCCACTGGACACCTATTCACAAAGAAATTTAAACAGTAATCACCGCCTCAGCATCCACACCCCACCAGCGCCTCTTTGATGCGATTGTTATGCACTCTTCCAGGTCCTGAATATAAATCAATTTTCATGACAGCAGGCTACAGAGAGAAGAGCCCCAGGCCCAAAGCTGGAGCCCCAGGTCCTCTACTCTACTTTCTTACCAATTGGTGAGGTGACCTTGCCCTCGGCACACACTCGCTGGACACCTGCTATATGTCAGGGGTTGTGCCGAGCCCTGGGGAACCACGGTCAAGGGTCGGTTGGGCCTGCTCCTCGCATGTACTTCCTGGAGAAGGCAAGTAACTGAATTACTACAAGCTCACTGCCATTCTCTGGCCTTGTCTTCCCTTCTCTGACACTAGTGAACTGTATTAGGGGAGCTACAAGATGCTCTTCCAATCTAATTATTTATTCACAAATACTCGCCTAAGTTCCTACCAGGTGTCAGGCACTGTTCTAAGTGCTGGAGCGGAACTGTCGGAGGGGGAGCCCTGCCCCATGTGGCTTCGGTGCACCGAAATGAAGCCGCCCTAAACTGACCTGTGCAGTAAACCTAAAATGCACTGGATTTCAAAAACCGAATATGAAAAAAAGGAATGCAAACGTTCTCATTAACACTGTTTCCTATTGGTTGTATGTTAAGTGACATGTTGGATACATTTATTCAAAGAAAATGTATTATTAAAATTATATTCAGCCCACCTGGCTGGTGTGGCTCAGTGATTGAGCATCAACCTATGAACCAGGAGATCACAGTTCCATTCCCGTTTGGGGCACATGCCCAGGTTTTGGGCTCAATCCCCAGCAGGGGGCATGCAAGAGGCAGCCGATCGATGAGTCTCTCTCATCAATGATCTTCTATCTCTCTCCCTCTCCCTTCCTCTCTAAAATCAATAAAAATATATTTTTTAAAAATTACATTCACCTGTTTCTTTTTACTTTTGTCAACTGGGTATCAGATGCGATTCACGTTATCTTTCCATTGGACAGAGGTGCTATAGAGCAGCGGTTCTCATCCTGTGGGTCGCGATCCCTTTGCCTGTCAAACGACCCTTTCACAGGGGTAGCCTAAGACCATCCTGCATATCAGATATTTATATTACGGTTCATAACAGTAGCAACATTACAGTTATGAAGTAGCAATGAAAATAATTTTATGGTTGGGTCACAACATGAGGAACTGTATTTAAAGGGCCAGAAGGTTGAGAACCACTGCTATAGAGAGAGACAGAGGAGTAAACAAAACAGACAAGCCCTTCATGGACTAAAGCCCACATAACAAGATGAGAGGGAATCACAACTCCACTTTAACTTACAAATTCCTATAGAATTTAAACCTGCTGAGAGCGAGAGTCATGCTTTGCTCATTTTGGTTTCTCTTCAGTTGAGAAACACTGAAGTCATCATTGTGTGGGTCTTACATCAACAACATTGCATTGGGGGCCATGAAGGCAGGTGGGAGGCCTGAAATCGTACTCTTTCCTGCTCTGCCACTGCCTTTCTAGCCTTGACCAAGTCACCTCACTTCTGGGCAAGGTTTCCCCTCCGTACAATAAGGAGATCAAAAACAATGATGTCTAAAGCCCTTCCCAGACCTAGAGTTTTATGAAACTGAAATGATGCAGCCCAGGCACGAACTGTCCCATCAAATGTCAGCCTCAAACAACTTCTGATTTATTAGGAGTCATTAGACAACATTACAAATCTTTCTCCTGCCCAGAAGGGTGTTTATGGAAAATTAGAATTAATGAAGAGTCCTCTAAATATACTTTGTCAAACGTTAAAATAGGAACCCACCGAGAAAGGGGCGGAGGCCCTTCCAGTGGAGGAACCAGGGGCTGGAGACTGAAATTCCTCAGGAGATTATCACTGAGAAGGTCCCTCAGGGATCAGGGGAGGAGACAGGGAAACTTGCACAGAGACCAGCTTGGGGGATGAACTGTAACCAATATAGGGATTTGGCAAACCAGGTGGCAGCCCACAAGGCATGGCAGTCTCAGGGGTCCGGGGTGGGGCCTATCCCCTGTACCCAGGGCCTTCCAACCAGCAGCCTCATATTCATGAAACACCCCAGGTTTGTTTGTTTTTTTTTACATGATCGACCAACGAAGTTAAACATACAATCATCCCTGTGTGTATCCTCTGCGTGTGTATGTAGGCATGTGAACACCTTTGGGCATTTCTCCACTTGGCACATGGCCTTGGCAGCCCCATCTTTCAGACACAGGTGGTCACAGGTGGAGGTATTTGGCTGCCTCTGCAGGTGCCCCTGTCTGTTTCCTTCCTGGGTGACAGAGCTTTCAAATGCAAATACCACTGAAGGAGAAGCCGGCTCTGCCACAGTGAATGACATTCACTCTAGGCTACAAGGGAGAGATTGATTAGTGATGAGGATTAATAAACCTGGGCTGCTGTGTGACCTTAACTAAACACCCATCTCTGAGCCTTGTTTTAATCACTTGCAAAATAAGAATGGAGTAAATCTAAATTCCCCGTCAGGGTTAATATTCCTGTCGTGTATGGAACCTGGAGTACACATTAGAATTACCTGGGTGAAGTATGTAAATCAGAACCAACTAGGGTTAGGTCATCAATTCCTCCATGATTTAATAATTTCAAAATTAGGAAACTCTGCTCAAGGTGATCCAGCACCTTCTGATGAACGAGTTGGCTAATATTCATAGCCAAGTGGTCCTTCTAAGAAGGGGACCAGTGGAGACAGGTCTCAGTGCAGGAGGGTGCCCCTCATATTAAAAGAACGATGAGAAAATAAGCCATAGGGAGTCCGGAGCAGTGCAGTCCAGTAAAAATATGGTGGGAGCCACACATGCGACCTAAAATGTCCAGTATCCACTTTTAGAAAAGTAAAAAGAAGCAGGGAGAACTCATCTTAATCATCATTATTTCCATCAACAGATCCAAAATAGGTAAGCATGTAATTAATATATGTCATTAAATCTTTTGTAGTCACATTCAAAAAGTAAAAGCAAGTCAACTTCATCTTAATGACATATTTTATTTAACCCAAAATATCATTTCAACATGCAAACAATAAAAAATTACTCATGATCACTTAACGTTACTTTTTTCTATCAATGTGTAGTTGGAGTCAATGTGTAGATTCTGCTCAGGTTACATCTCAGTTTGAAGCAGCCACATGTCAGCTGCTCTGTAGCCACATGTGGCGAGTGGCCCTTAAGTTAGAAGAGATCTAGGCCTTCTTACTCCTGTTAAGTCAGAACCTGCACTCCTCGGTGATTCCTTTATGCAGGAAAATGTGAGAAGGTCCTGTTCTGTTTTTTCCCAGAGCTACCACCAACCCTGACCCGTGTCAGCACAGGAGCCTTTGCCCTGTAACCCCTGAAGAGCTAGCCACTGCCTACTTTGCTAGACAATTTGCTCCCAGTTTCCCCTCCCAGAAACAATGAACTGCTCTTGGTGACCCAGGCAGCACGTCCCTTACGCCATTGCATATTTACACGTTACTTCTATGAGGAAACTCTCCATCTCCCCTCCCTCCCTCCTCACAGCTGATTCCCAGTTGAATTTCAGCTTTGATGTCATTTTCTTAGGAAGGAGTCCATAACCCACCCTTCACATCCCCTCAGTCCTTCCAGCCCTTGGATGTCTCTGTTCCTCCACTTTCTGTTATGATTTGGAAATGGTCTTGTCTTTCTTGATAGACAGAGCTTCCTATCTAGTGACAGGGACGGCATCTATCTGCTCAATGCTCCCTCCCAAGCATCTAGCATAGATCTGGGACATAGTAGGTGGGTATAGGGAGGGGTGGGGTTCAATACCTTCTGTTGGAAGAGAGGGAGAGAAGGAAGGCAAGAAGGCAAGACAGAAGGAAGATTCCTCCTAATATGAAACTGAAATCATATTTTCTGTTTAGAAAATTCTCAATATAACACTGAATGTTTGGGCCAGAGGGAGGGGAAGAAAAGGGAACCAACATAGATTAAAGGCTACTTACTGTGGCATGTGCTTTACCACTGCCTGGGGCCCACAGAGGTCTGGACAGTCGCTTCCTCTCTCCCAACCCCAGTCCCTCACTGTGAAGGAGGGAGGATGATGCTGACATCAAGTGGAAAATTCAGTGGAAAGATGCATCTGCAGGGCTCCGTAAACTGTAAAGTGCTGTGAGAGGGAAGGCATTGTGTTGGGTTCCCTGACATTGCAACCCCTTCCCCGCTTCTCTCCAGGCTCTGAGTTTCATTTTCCACTTGAGTTTAGAAGTCAAATATTTAGCTGTGCTAATGGGGTATTGGATCTTTTCATTATGGCCCCACCACTCAGAGCGTGCAGCTTTGCCGAGATAATAAAGGATGTTAGACCTGGTCTTGCAGCTGCTTAATGCAGAAATGCTACGGGAACACACCTGGGGTGCGGCTTCGAATGGATAGGTAGTGAAGTCAGCCATGTCCCCAGCAGAGATAAAAGCATTAATATCCTATTTCACCCTCAGCCCACACTGGCATGATGTTGATTAAAATTGTTTCTGAAGTTTGCCTTTTTTGAAAAAAAAAGAAAATTTGTAAAGCTGTGTGTGTGAGAGTGAAAGACAGAGAGAGAGAGAGAGAGAACAGTAAGAAAGGGAGAGAGAGAGAGAGAAAGGGGGGGGGAGGGAGAGAGAGAGAGCGAGAGAGAGAGAGAGAGAGATTGAGATTTTTATGAGTTGGATTTGATGCCTCTGCTTGAAGTCTGGTTTCAGATCTAGTTTTAACGGCCCACGTTTTCACAATCCCATGGCTTGAATGGGGCCACAGGGAGTTTTTGTTCGCGCACTGGGCCTCGCACCCCCAGCCCTGCCTGCTGCTCCTCTGTGCTGGTGCATGTGTTCATGTGCCTGCGCAGCCTGTTGTTTTGAGCCTGTTTCATTGCGCATGAAAGAGAAGGCCTTTGCTGTGGAATTGGTATGTCTCACGAGAAAAGGTACAAGTGAGCGGGAGCGTGCCAGCTCCCTGTGCAGGTGCACACACTCGTGCAGATGCATGTGCCTGTGGGTGTTGGGTTGGTGCGGGGAGACCGCTAAGAGGACTTACCTGATGAGGGAGAGGTGAACTGTACATCAGGTGGAAGGAGGTGGGTGTGTGCAAGGTGTAGCTTTATATTGCTTCATAACCTAAGGGTCCTGTATACAGAAGAAAGGCATGACCACTGAGAGGGAAGTCTATATGAACATGGTTTGTTCACAGATTGATGCAAGGGTGTGCATGTCTATCAACTACAAGTCGGTCAATGTGTATGTGGTCCAATGCAGGAGATGCAGCTATGAATATAAGAGCCAAGGTCTCCATCCAGGGGAAGCCACCATCTGTGCATGGTAAGGTTCCTCAACCATGAAATCACTGGCATTTTGGGCCAGATAATTCTTCCTTGGGAGGGGGCCTGTCCTGGGCATTACAGGGCATGTGATATGGCAATGTCTCTAACTAGACATACCACCTGTGACAACCAATACTGTCTCCACATGCTGCCAATCGCCCTTTGGGAGCGAAATCACCATACTGACGACCACTGGAGAATGAAAGATACTTTTTTAGAAAATCACAAAACTGACTATATAAGCAAGTACATGTTGCGATGGAGTAGGGCAGGGAGCTGTGAGGGTTTACCTTTGGGGTAAGCTGGCCAGACTCAGGGCTGAAGGGTTAGGAAAGGCCTCTGGGATGCAAGAGATGGGTGTGTGGGCATGAAAGGTGAGTTTGACTCAGCTGGGCGAAGTGAGCAGGAACAAATGCTCCAGGGAGGAGGCACAGGAAGTGAAGAGAGGCCCCAAGAACAAGAAGGAAGCATTGCTGACAGGGAGTGGTTGGGAGAAGGGAGAAGGGAGAAGGGAGAAGGAAGAGGGGACAGAGGGGAGGGGGGAGAGGGAAGAGAGGGGAGAGGGTAGGGGAGAGATGAGGGTGGCTGTTGGGGTGGGACCCAAGCTCCTCTCACCAGAATGTGGGAGCAGGCAGAGGTCAGGAAAGTGGGCACTGGACAGTGGTCCCCAAGGGCCATTCCCATCCTGAGAGGCACTGTCTCTGAAGGAATCCTGTGGTTACAATGATGAAAGTGTGGATGATGTCTACATACCTGCCTACACCAGAGGCTTTGCTTAATGAAGAGAACTTGAGGCAGCCTGGTGTCAGCCCCATTTGTCTATGAGATCCCCTCAAGAGAGCAGGTGGTTTAGCTGTATGGAGAGTGAGAATCGGGCTTTTCAGGAGAGTGTGTCCACTTACCTGGGAGATACACCTGGATCCCAGCTACTTGTCAGGCTCACCCTCAAAACTGCACAAAACCTCCTTCATATATGTGTACACACACACATACTCCCTCACCCAAACCACTTCACCTACTTATAATTAACCAATAGATTATGGGCAGCATATGAATGGCCTTTTCAAACACATCAAGGCCTTTCACAATTGACATTTCCAAGGCTCCTTCTTCAACTTCCAGGAAAGGAAACGAACGCTCTGAGAAGAGGCAGGACTACCCCACCGCACACATTCAGGCCATGACAGAGCGGGGATTTAACCTGGGTCTGGCTGGCCTCAAGCCACCTGCTCACACACCTTGCCTCCCTGGGAAGAGGTGCACATACACCATCTCAGATCAAGTCAGTCCCTCTTTATACACTCAGCAGCTCCACAGAACTTTGCCAGGGTTCCTGCCGCCAGGTGTCCACCCTGATTCAGGGCCTGTACTATCCCAAACCTGGTATTCACACCCCCCCTGCCAGTCAGCACACAGCGCTCAGGAAAGGCAGCCTCCCCTGGGGGCTCTCACAGTCCCTTTACAAACTCCCTTCTGCCCACTCTGCAGCTCATCTCTGCTGTTCTCAGAGCAGCCATGTTCTCCTGCAACTTCAAGTGTTTGCATAGGTTCTTCCCATCCCTAAGGATGTCCTGGCCCAATTTTGTCCTTTGCTTTAAGAACCTCTAACATGTTTAAAGACTTAGCTCCTTTGTCACCTCCCTCAGAACCTTCCTTGACCAGCCAGGCGACATGTTCTCACACCTATCCTCCCCAGGTCTCTGTTCCACCAAGCTCCCTCCATCCTCGACTATAACTGTGCATCTGCTGCTTCTCTCGCAAGTCTGGGAGGTCCTCCAGGGCATTGGTTTGATCTCTGTATCCTTAGCTCACAGTAGATGCTCAAGAAATACTTGTATTATTTTTGCTCCTACACAGCCTTCTTAAAGTGCTTTTGCTGTCTTTAGGAGAGCGAACACCCAATAAACCTGCTAGGCTAGTCACCTGTTGAAATCATTAGAGAGAGAATGGCATAGAGTGAAGTTGGAGCAGAGGGAGGAGGAATGGCTGTGTGTGTGTGTGTGTGTGTGCGCGCGCATGCGCAGGGGAGGATGATCATCTGTCAACAACAACTATCAAACTATCAACAGAGGCTCCCAGGGAGGGCCTATTGACATTTGCCTCCTTTGAACTGGAAGGGTGTTGTCCAGTCCACCAATCCTGGCTCTAAGGAGAGTAAACCATTGGAGCTAATTAAAATCTGGGGACTTTCTTCAGGGATCCACGGTGAGAAGTCCAGGGACTATTGCTTATCCCACCTTCAAGCTGATAGACAATGCAGTAATGCAACCTTCTGAATCCTTACTCAAGTGCTCCACTATGCACCTAATGAGTCTGTTTCTCTGTCTGCCTCCAACAAACAATTTCTGTCCTTCCAGTTTGAATTCTCCAAGAAGACATTTGATAAATGCGGCTCACCTTCCTAGGACAAGCTATTTCATGCTTCACGACCAGCCAATGAATTAATTCTTCTATGTCAGGTGATTACACCTAATGCAAAGAGTGTCTGCCCCAAAGAAACAGGACTCTGTAAGTGGGCAGTGTTGTCTGAAGGGGAGGCTGGGCACAGGGGACACAATAACTGGTGTGTCCTTAGCAGCCTGGTTAACCACAGAGGATAAGGCAGGTTCAGTGGCCTGGAAAAGTTGCAACCACTGAGGTAGAGTCAATACGAGGACCAAAACCCACACTTTAAAGGGGGTTCCTTCAATGGATAAAACAACGTCGTCGGAGGCTGGGGTAATACGCAATGGGCTCAACACAGTAGGCTCTGAGCTTCCACTGTGAGGAAGTCAGAACCCAACGAGCATGGGACATTTGGTGTGTTTACTATAAATCTCACCATGTTCTGACACTCTCTGAGCATCTTGAAAGCCAGGGTCATGTCCTACCCCTTATTTTCCAGGGCCAGGCATATTGTCAAGCACAGAATTAATGATAAAAATAGTTTATTAAACGGAATTAAACTTCTTAATATACACCTTTAAGTCTGCCTGCTCTCTCACCAGCTTGAAAGCAGGACTGCGCCATTCTCTTTATTTAGGTATCACCTTATTAACCTGGCACAGGGCCTGACAAATAGTAGGTGTGCGATACACATGCCTCTCAGTTACTCCTAACACACAGAGACCCCTTCTACAGACACTGACAACCTCAGCTCTGGAGTCTGTTGCCTGGGTATAAATCCGGGTTCGCCACTTACTGGCCATTTGACCTTGAGCAAGTTACTCTTTGTACCCGAGTCTCATATTTCAAATGGGAGTGATGCCCATCTTATAGTGTTGTTGTGTGTATTAAATGAGTGAATACACGTGAGGTGTTTAGAACAGTACCTGGCATGGAACAGATGCGCACTAAATTGTGTTAGGCTTGTTTTCCCTCATGTTCAAATACATGCTACAAATAGTTCCAAATATACATGCACCAATCCAACAATTATTTTTACCTCCTGCTTTATTTCCCTGGAATGGTACCAAAGCCTTTCTTTGTACCAAAATTCTCCGTCAATTGACAGCTTCCTGAGCAGAACCAGAGCCTATGACACTGTCCTCACCAGCTCACGCAGGCCTCTTGCTCATGGATACCCATCTAGGAAAAGGACTTTCTGTTTTCTTACTTTTTTTACGGCTGCTCCTGGAGGTGGATTGTGTGTGGCCTCCGTGGGCAATCTTCCAGAGGCTCCTGACACAATCTGCATTTGTGTATTAGGTCTGGGCATTAAACCCAGTCCTGTGGCTACCCTATCCTGACAGTGAAATCTCATGTCAGCCGCCCTGGGGATAATAATAACACAGAGGAGGAAGAGAATGATGATGATGATGATGATGATGATGATGATGATAATGATGATGATGATGAAGAAGAACATATGCTGAGTTCTTACCATGTCCCAGCTCTCCTGCTAATGGCTTAACAGGTACGAATAAGACACAGAGCCTCCTAAGTGACACTCACCACATGATCATGATTTGGTGAGGGTTTTAGCAAAGAGATGTGTCCACAGAAGGGGACCTTTTGCTCTACTGAGAGGGTCTGAGAAGACATCACAGGAGAGCTAGCACTGGATGTAGGCCTTGCAGGATGGTCCAGGTATACGATCATTCATTCATCCTACTTTTCATTAATTCAGCCAGTATGTACCAAATCGCTACTTTGTGTTGGGCATTTGGTTAAGCACTGGGTATAGAGAGAGAGCCAAACTTGATCTGTGTACCTACAAACATAGTGTAATGGGGGAGTACACAAGTGACTATTAAATGTAACATTCAACGCTATAATTGCAGTCATCGATGCACATTCAAGGTGCAACTGAATCATTTGTGGAATGATGGAAACAGCCCAAAGTCTGCATGTGGGACTCAAAGAAAGCTTTGTAGAGGAGGTAACAGTTGAGCTAAAATAATAATGAATATAAGCCATTTACTGAGTATTTTCCATATACCAGGCATTGTTTTCCATGCTTTCTGTGCTAAATCCCCACAACAACTCAGAAAGATGGTGAGCATTTGTTCTTCCATCCCTTTTAGAAGCTGACAGAGGTAGTGAATAGCTTGTCAAGGTTGTGTGGTAGGATGGGACGGAAGCCAGCATTCAGTGTATCAAGTCGCCAGCGTCAACTCTACTTGATGCCAAACTCTTGGCTGTTAGCTGAATTTCTCTAAAATCAAGGAAAGATCCAAAGTAGAGGGATTTTTAGGAGGAGGAACTTACACGTTCAAAGGCAGACAGATGTGGAAGAGCCAGTAGATTGGGGAACCCACCAATCCACATCGCTGGCGGAGCAGGCATTGGGTGGGGGTGAGCTCTGATGGATGCAGGAGGTAAAGGGAGGTGCCACCATGAGGGCATTTGTTATATGATGAGAAGTCTGAGTTTTATGCAATAGACTAGTTGCAGGCAAGGAAGATTTTGAGCAAGGGTAATATAAAAGCCAGATCTGCCCAGGGAAAGATGGATTAGGACAGTCACTAGGGGCTTCGAACGTCAAGCTAAGGGGTGTTTGCAGTTATGTGAAAAGGTATTGGCAAGAGTTAAAAGAAACCCTCTTTCGCCTTTTTCTCTCTGCCTGTCAATCTAACCCATTGAGATGGAAGGTTGTTGAGTTTATTTGATTTCAGGAAATGATATATTCTTTATGTGTGTTTTTTCTTTCTCTCACTATCTCCATTTTCCCCCTGGACTGCATATCATTGCATGCAGTGGCCTGCACATTTTCAGTTTTCACCAAGAAATGTACTTTCGGGGTTGTTGGGCCTGTAAAACATGAAATTAACCAGTGTCATATCTTTCACACCCTCCTCCCTGCTCACCCAGGAGCCCAAATTAAATTTCACACTGAACAATCCAAGCAGCTGACATGCTCCAGACACCCAGCACATGGCTTTGATGGCTGAAAGCTGGACGTCTCTGACACCACTCTCTTTTTGATGGCAAAATTTAGCTGATTTTGAACTTGGTCTCAAGCTGCTGTAAATTCCCCCCGGGCTAACAGAATCTGTCCCTGAGCACATGAATGTTTGCACAGAGGTGTACAGCTTACAAAGTAGCATCTGTGAAAGTCTGTTGAGCAGGGAATATTACACACATCTCACAGGTTGGGGAACCAAGGCTCTGAGAGGTAACCAAGGCCACAGGGGTCTTTGGCCACATGCAAGTCCCTTATATCTATAATAATAACAGCATAATGTGCTAATTAGATTGGATGACCTGCTGGACGAAGCCATGGTGGGGGTTGGGGGGGGAGCCAAGGCAGAGGCCTCTGCCGCAGTAGCAGGGAACAAGCGCCTTGCATGAATTTCATGCATCAGGCCTCTAGTCTTCAGATAAGAGGCATTTACAGATAGCAAGGAAAAACCTAGCAAAAGGTTGTCCCTTGGTAATTTCTCAAAAGTAGGAATTGCCACTTTTTTTTTTCCTCCTCCTTCATTGTAGGCCCCATCTTTTCTCCCAGTTCCTCAAGAACCACATCATTATTATTCCCGCAGCCCTTGCGATATCGTTCTCTCTCACTGTGTCCAGATCCAGCTCAGCACATACCTACTAACCCTGACTCTACCACCTCTACTCCCCATCCATCATGCTTTTCTCCAGAATACCCATCTGTCCAAGATATCCCATCTTCCACCTCAGTTAAAACTGCCCATTCATGAAAATGGAGTTCTTGGTCCTCCTTATAATTAATCTGTCCCCAACCGTGGTCCCATCCAACTGGAGTTCTCACGGTACATCTGTTACATGCCGTGGACTTCACTGTGCCACAGTGATGTCTGAGGCCGGGGCCTTGCCTAGTTCACGGCAGGTCGTTACACGAAGCCGTGTGGTGCATACATTTGTCACCCGCACGTGCTTTACTAAATCAGCTTTCACCCATCAAATAAAAAATGTTACCGTGCTGCATCTTTCAGTGCTTTTGCTGGTGAGAGTACCTAAATTGGTTTTAGAGATTACCCTGGTGATAGACAGTTAATCTTGCGGATAAACCTAGAGAATGCCTCTGATGGCTGCCAATGAGTAATACTTCTTCCGGGACGTGTTTACATTTTCTGTTGTTTAGCAAGTCAGTTGGCAATCTTTGGGAGCAGGGAGGGTCCCGGGGGAGAAAAAGAGAATAGTCACACTGAAAGGCATTTTTGGATATATCTAGTCCAAAATGTAATGCCTTCTCCATTGTTCTCCCCCTGATAAATCCTCCCTCAGTTGTTGTTTAAACTCTTCCTGGAGCAAGGGGGTCATTATCTTACAAGGCAGCCCTCTAACAGTGGAATCTCATTGTGAGGGTCACTTTCATTAAGACGCTTAAATCTGCATTTTTCCTTCCATGAATGGCCCTGGTCCTGCCCTCTGAACAAGCCCAGGTGTTCCTTCCATGACCAACACTTTCAAATATCCAAGGACAGCTCTCATGCCTTCCTCATGCTTCACTTTCTTACTCCCCCCACTTACAGAAGTTAACACTGAGTTTCGGAGAGAGAGAAAAAAAAAGACTTGCCCAAGATAACAGAAAGTTATAGCCACTATCTGGCTGACCTTTCCAATATACCATGAGGAATGCAATGGTTAGTCTTATGTGCCAACTTGGCTAGATTAAGTAATGCAATTAACACTAATGCAGGTGTTTCTATGAAGGTATTTTGTAGATGCGGTTAACATGGGTAATCAATGGATTTTAAAGGAGATTATCCTCCATAATCTGGTTGGCCCTATCTAATCAGGTAAAAGGCCTTAAGAGGAAAAGAAATCCTATTAACAGACTGCAGATCTCGCTCTAGAAGATCCACTACTGACCTGCCTATAGACAGACAGACAGACAGACAGACAGAGACAGGCACACACACTACTCGTTCTGTTGATGCTTTACTTGTCAGCTCAAACCCTGATTAATACAAGTCATTTACCCAAAGACTTGATTATAAAGGTTGTAGGGAGGATTTCCGACTCTAAGACAAGACTGTGAGTGGAGACATTTATGGAAAGGGAGCCTGAGCTCCTCTTGCTGCCGGCCATGCGTCTAGGGCTGGTCCTGGCAGCGCTGCTGGGCTGCTGGCCTTCCTAGTGCATAACAGAGCCCCATGCGTTCACGAGGCATGTAGGGAGGGGAGCCATGTCTTCTTCCTTTGCTCCTGGAAGAGGAGCTTCTCCAGCCCCTTTGCAAGCAGGCCCCTGGCTCCTCCTTCTGCTGCACCAGGCTCAGTGGGGAGAAGGAGTCCGCCAGACTGTGCGTCTCCCCGAGGCGGATGAGATCGATCAGATGCAGGTGACACGGGTTAGGCAAGCACCTGCTCTTCGGGGGCCTGGGGCTCTCTACTAACCGGGGAAGGAATTTGTGCAGCAGCCCGCTCTGGAAAGGTGAGCTGAGAATTCCCTGCAGTGATGAAGACTTGGAATGCTTTTAAAACTACCCCAAGGCACCACTGAGGACACAGAAGTAGCTGGGGATGGGGGTTGGGAGGGAGGGTGCAGCTCCTGGGATCAGCCTCCGTAGGGCTGAGAGGCGGTTGAGTGGCAGGATAACAGCATGGTGTGTGGCTGAGCTGCCCAGCACCTAATTTTGGATTTCTTAGTAGTTTTTTGACTTCTCTGAGACTCAGTTTCCTCATTTGTACTTCTCATTATAGGTTTCCATAAAGGTTATTTAGCAGCTGTTAACACATGTAATACATGTGACACGTACAAATGTCCTAGCAGCACATAAGTGCTCCATAAATGTTTGCTATAGTTACTGCTATTCATTTTGTTCTTAAGACATTTGACTGCAGTTTCGTTTGTTCTCAGTCATGGTTGGAAAGGTGCCCTGAGCAGATAGATGAGTGAGGAAGAGCATAAACCTTATCGTCACACAAGCCAGAGTATTTGTCCCTCTTTCTGACTTTGAACAAGTGATTCAACTGCTGAGTTAACTCACGTGAAAATGGGCATAAAAGTAACCCGAATGGTGATGTAACATAATGTGCAAGAGAATGGCACTAGGGTCAGGCTGCCAGGGTTCGAATCCCAGCTTAGTCACTTGATAGCAGTGTGGTCTTAGATACATTATTTAATCTCTTTGCTGTAGTTTCCTAATTGATAAACTGGAGACAACAATAGCACCTATCTCCCAGGGCTCTTGTGGGGATGAAACGCATTAAATATGAATAAAAACTTGGAACAGTGCCTAGCACTGAGTAAGAACCTGGTTAATGACCATGATGTTCACTGTGCTCTGAGTAAGGATTAAATGAGATAATGCTTTAAAGGGAGTTACCTGACATTCAGCCAGGTAACATGACTTCCCCAAGGTGCTACAGTTAGTCCCTGGCTGAGTAGCTTCATTATCTTATATCCATGGCTCCTTACTTATTTTTAAAAAATTAGTTAAGTACAACATGCACAGAAAAGTAGAGATGTCATAAACACATGGTCTGATGAATTTGTATAAACTGAATATATCTGTGAACTAAGTCAAGAAAGAGAATATGAATAACACCCCCAGACCCCTCCGCTGCTACTTCTAGCACCTACTACCCTGAGGGGAACCACCATTGTGATTCAGTGTATTTGATGACACATGACTCCTGTGTTCATGTGTTCAATGACATGGGCTATTTTGAGATTTTTGTACTTGATAAAAATGGAATTGTCTGTCCCTATATTCTTTAGCTCAAGGTACACATGTAAGATTCATCCATGCCATTGCCTACAACTGTAGATCATTCCTTCTCTTGGCTGTAAGCATTTTCTGTTGAATTACTTACAATCCTGTGTTGGAAGGGCCTGGCCATGTGCAAAGCTTCAACAGAGAAAGTCTACAAATCTGAATAAACATCACAGCACTCAAGACTTGGAGAGACAGGGTTGGTGCTGTGCACATAAACAGGCAATACACGTGTGAGAAAGCAAAAGGAGGGAGGATCAGCTGACACCCTTCAAGTTCAAAACCCGATGCATGTGTTATTTTAAAGGCTGTGTCTAAATCTAAGCACACAAGCTTACACTCATGATTAAGAATTTGAAAATATTTCCAAGAATTTCTTCAGAAAGAGGGAAACCCCAAATAGAGAATAGAGTGAACTATTTCTGCCCAAGAGTCAAAAATGCCCAACCCTGTTCACTCTTCTTGTCTCTGTGACCCTCTGACCTCCATGACCCAGATGCTGCCTGTTTCCCTCTATCTCCGCTGACCTCCCCGGGCATGACACCATGGTCAGCATAACCCTGTAGCTTCTGCCAGGTGCAGCCTGCTCAGGACCCTACAACCTATTTATCCTTCAACTCTTTTTTTGTTTTGTTTTTAATATATTTTTATTGATTTTAGAGAGGAAGGGAGAGGGAGAGAGAAAATAGAAACATCAATGATGAGAGAGAATCATTGATTGTCTGCCTCCTACACACCCCCTACTAGGGACTGAGCCCACAACCAAGGCATGTGCCCTGACTGGGAATTGAACCGTGACCTCCTGGTTCATAGGTTAACACTCAACCACTGAGCCACGCCGGCTGGGCATTTCTGCTTCACCTGTTTTGGGTATTAGTATAGTGTCCAGTTTTCTGGAATGTGCTGCCATGAGCATCCTAGTACCCATGGATGCACTTCTGGTCTCGAACAGCTTTATAGCTCTGTGACTTGCATGTTAGAGCTCTGAGGTGGCCAAGCTGGATGCATGCTCCCCCTAAAGAGGAGAAAAGTGAGCATGCACAGCCACGCAGGTATTACTGCTTTATTATCTCTGATAGGAAGGAGGTTGAATTTGGTGACTAGTTACTGTCACAAGGACCTCAGTGTCAATTACACTGAGCAGAATGAGCCCGTTTTGGCAGATGTTCTAACTATAACATTTTAAAGGGAGTCGCGAATTATCCCCATTCAACAGGTTAATTTAGACAGCTATTTTAGGGGCTCTCCCCCGGCCACCTCGTTCTGCAGGCCCATCAGGATGTAGACATATTCAATAATAACAATGACACCTCGCATTTGCACAGCACCTTATAATGCAGAAAGCACTTTCTACATGTGTCTCTGAATGTCATGGCACGTGCATGTGTACTTTATCAATACCCCTCCCCCTTCTGCTGCATTTCACAGAACAGAGATCAGGGTCAGAGGTGCCGCTGTTACCCCGGCTACACAGCTGAACGAAGCCTCACCTGTGGCTCTGGTGGTCTTAAATGCCCTTTCAAAGGCATTTAAGGCAGGTGTCTTTTGCCTAAAACACAATATTTAGTTGGGTGCTTACAAAAATTACCTGGTGATTCTTCCCTTAAAGAAAAAATATGGAGTTCAAGTAGTATCTCTCATGCTACCCAGACATGTGGGTCCCCCATCAGGTACAACTTAATTCACAATAGCTATTTGTATGTGAGGATGGCCCTAGAACACCCTGTAATAGCAAGGTAAAGGGCAACTCCAAACCTACAAACCGTAGTCCATCAGCGTTGGGCTGGACTACCTGACCACCTCTGATTCCCCACACCTGTAGCTTCTGGCTTCTAGTTCCAGAAGCCACACCTACTTAGCTCAAGGTACCAACCCTTTCTGAATCTCCATAAGTGATCCAGCTTCACTCCTGACTGTGCTCATGCCTCTGGTGGGCTTTGCCACTTCTCTGGTCAGCATCCAGGCTTGAGTATGGCTATTCTCTACCCTTCTGCCTAACCGAAGCCTGGGGAGGAGCTAAGGTTCTTTTAGGGGAAGAAATACTGGTTCTGCTTGCAGACCAACCCCCCCTCCATCCCCCCAACCCCGTCACCCACTGCCGCCATCTACACCTGCGGTGAAGTGGGTTACCTTTCTCTTTGGATGAGAGTAAAGGTCTCATTCTTCAAGTCTTCCAATGGGATGACTGGGTGGTCTCCTCCCCATCTGGCATCTACAACACAGATAAGTAAAGAAAGCACCAGCATGAAACACAAGTCTCTCTTTGATCAGCGACTTGATTATCTCTATCAGAAATCATCAAACTTTTCCAGATAGTGAATATTTTCAGTTTTTGGACCATTTGGTATCTGCGGCAACCACTAAACTCTGTTACTGTAGCATAAAAGAGGTAAATATATAAGAGGTAAATAAATGAGTTGGCTGTAGCCCAGTAATCCTTAATTTACAGAAACAGGCAGTGGGTCTAATTTAACCAAGGGCCATAGTTTCTTGACCCCTGATCTATAATAGGACCAATTCTGGTTCAAGGATCCTACCATCAATTCACTGCAATCTAGAATCTGCCAAAAGCTAGTTATGACATCAGATATTGGACAGCAGAGTCCAATGCCCACGTTCCTGTCTCTTCATTTAACTCTCCCAGTTAAATGGACAGGTAGTGCGTGAGGTTGATAAAGCCTCAAAATAAATTTTCTCCTCAAATTTTAAGGGATAGAGATGCGACAGGGAAAGACAGAGAACAGAGAAAGTTGAGATTTTTTGGCTACAATAAAGGGTCTTGACTTCCAGTCAGTTAACCCAGTACATTCATTGTTCATACATTTAACCCAGAGTCAGTGGAGCTCAGGGTGGACTGAGTGGCTCTAAACTTGTCTTCAGGAACATGGACCCTTGGCATTTCCTCCCTGCCCCACACACCAGGGCGGCTTCACATTCTTGTGTTGGTCAGCTCACAGCTCCAAGACAGATGCAGCGCCTGCAAACATCACATCAGCACAGGTCTGTGTCCAAAGTAGGAAGGAAAGGGATTGAGCAAAAGACCGTCCCCTTATGTAGATTTCTTTTAAGAAATGAGGAATAGCCCTAACCGGTTTGGCTCAGTGGATAGAGCATTGGCCTGTGGACTCAAGGGTCCCAGGTTCGATTCCGGTCAAGGGCATGTACCTTGGTTGTGGGCATATCCCCAGTGGGGAGTGTGTAGGAGGCGGCTGATCGATGTTTCTCTCTCATCAATGTTTCTAACTCTCTATCCCTCTCCCTTCCTCTCTGTAAAAATCAATAAAAATATATTTAAAAAAATGAAGAAATGAGGAATAAAAATGTTTCCAAGGAGCCCCCTGAAGACTTTGTCTCACCTAACCCAGAATTTAATCACATTTTCATCCATAGCCAGTAACCAGCCAAGGAGAACGGGAGGGCCTAATGACTGAGAAAAAAATCATGATTCTAGATACAGAGAACAGACCAATGGCTGCCAGAGGGGAAGGGAGTCGGGGGGCTGGGTGAAAAAGGTGAAGGAATAAAGAAGTACAAATTGGTAGTTACAACACGGTCACGGGAACAGAGACTATAGTCCATAGTGTTTTAATAACTATGTATGGTGTCAGGTGGGAACTGGAAATACCAGGGGAATGATTTGTAAAGTATATGGATTGTCCAACCACTATACGCTGTTATGCTTGAAACAAACACAAAATAATATTCAATGTAAACTATAATTGAAAAATAAAATTTAAAAGAAAAAAGACATAATGGGCACTTTATGAAGTCACATGCTGTCGTTTCACATAAAAGATATCACAGCTCTGAAAAAAAAATCATGATTCATCCTCTAGGGCGGGGTACATTCTCCCCAATATAACTGAATAGGATGTGCAAGGAAGCAGGTGTTCAAGGGAAGAAGAGATGGCTGGTGGGTAGAAAACCAGAGTTCAGGTCACATAAAATGCGAGGCAGATACTAAAATCCTCTGTGAAAGTGGCGTCACGCAGAGCCCGCTGGGGTAAAGGGACGCTGATTTACTGCCCTGAACTCAAGCTCTGGCTGAGGCACGGGTTTTCATTCCCAGCGGTTCTCCAAACATTAGTGCTGCCAACCATCACCGGGAGCCCCAGTTAAATGCAGTGTCCTGGGTCCCTGCCCTAGGAATCCTGGAAGGGGACCAGGAGCATGTTTTCAACAAGTGCCCGGGAGGCAGGAGGCAGGCAGTCTGCTGCTCACCCCGTCAGAATCCATCACTGAATGATTCTAAACTTGGGTGAAAGCGATGTACAGGGCAGAAGCAACTATCATTCTATACTTCCGGTTTCTCTTCAAGCAGAGATCCGGCTATAGAGATAACTACCAGGGGCATGGAACTTCCTTTTGTTGTGAGAAAGAGATCGATCAGGGACTTTTTCCTCGCATGACTATCAAGCCAAAGTGCCTGTATCGAATGCATCGCCTCCTCCTACGCATCCGCAGGCTGAACATGCGGTTCGGGGAACTGATGTGAATGGGATTTTATACAGACAACATAGGACAAGGGCTCTGCGTGCAGAGAAACTTGGGTTTGATCCCTGATACTGTAAACTCAGACAACAGCCTACACTTTTTTAGCCTGAAGGTCCACTTACAGGAAAATAGTTCCCCTCCATTCTTTGATAGAGCGATTGTTTACAAAAATAAGAAAAAAGTCTCCACGTAAAGCATGTATGGGGCTGAGGGACTCTGAATGCTCAAGAGACGACAGCAGCGGCCGCCACCTTTGTCCTCATCGTATTTGTAGCAGTGGTGAAGGTTTCATTCAGATTTATGCATGTTTCTAGTTATTAAGGTTGTCTTCCTAATTTTCTCATTTATAGATGTGAAATTCAGTCCCAGCTATGTGAAATACCTTGCCAAGTTTACCAAATTAGTTGGCTGAGTTAAGTCTCGAACTCAAATTCATTTCTGATTCTCTCATCAAATTCTCTACTAATCTACATACCAAATTCACAATGAACAAATGTGACCCAGTTTCCTGGCACAAGTTAAGAAAGCACCCCCCTCTGGGGACAGCTATTTCAGTTTAGCCCCCACTTCTCTCCCCCCTCTTCTCTCCCCCTTCCTCTCTGCCTTTCTCCTTCTCTTTCTCTCTCTCCTACCTATGCCCTGGCCACTGTGCAGGAGGCCTACTGGGGTAATTAAAAAGGGAAGTCAAGGTGCTCATTGGTGGGGCCAGGAGACAAGTTGATGTGGCTCAATCTGCTGGGAATCGACTGCAATCAATTTCCCTGAAGGCCTGTCCAAGGCTGCAGCTGTAAAGCGCTCAGTGAGCTGATCAATGGTGGCCTTGAGTGCAGCGGAGGGAGAGACAAGGGTGGCGGCAGCCGCGGGGCAGTCTGCAGCCAGCAGGCCTGCCCGGAGCCCAAGGTCAGCCTCCACACCCTCTCCCCTCACCACACAGCTCCCTGGCAGAAGTGTCAAAACAAGACGGGGCAGCTGGAAACACATGAGAAATGTTCCAGGAAGCTCCGGGGGAAGCAAGAAAACTCATTTGCTAAAGATAATAAAAATAATAATAATCTCATATTCATCATCATAACCATAATGACAGTGGTGGTAATAATGGTAGGGCACCTGATTTTATCTTCTGCTCTCTGAACGTGAAACTACATCTCTATATCCAAATGAAAGTCATTTAAGGGCCGTTGTTTTGTGGCAAATAGAATTCATTACCTTTAATAAAATGTTAATTGATGGGAAGGAAGGAAGCCTAGTCTTTCTATTGTGTACAGTCGCTCCTTCATAAAAGAAATCGTCAAGTACTACAGCGCGTAGTAGGCACTGCATCCTGCACAGAGTAGGTTCTAACTTCATTTTTTTATGTGCAAGACACCGTGTTATAAGTTGCAAATAAAAATTTAATGAACACAATATGCCTCTTGCTTTCAAGAAATTCATATTCTAAAAGGAGCTGGTAAATAGTCTACTTAGTCCATTTGGGCTGTTACAGCTTATAAGCAACAGAAATTAATTCATTTCTCAGAGTTCTGGAGTCCGGAAGCCTGAGGTCAGGGTGCCAGGGTGGTGGGGTGAGGGCCCTCTTCCCAGATGCAGAACTAAGTGTATCCTCACATGGTGGGAGGGTCGAGGGTGCTCTGTGCAGCTTCTTTTACAGGAGCACTAATTTCAGTCACCAAGGCTTCACCCTCATGCCCCAATCACCTCTGAAAGGCCCAACCTTCCAAGACCACCACACTGGGTGTTAGGAGTCCGATATGTGAAGTTTAGGGGATATATGGTGACCATAGCACAGGGGATTGGGATGATAAAGATATTAACTAAGCAGTTAAGAAGCCAGAAGAAAATGGGTTCGTGCTGGTGGGTCAGGGTACGTAAAAGTAGGGGGTGGGAGGTGGTGGTAATTTGAGCTCCAATTTGAAAATTAGATATAATTTCTCCAGGAAGAAAAAGCCATTCAAGGCAGAGAGAAAAGCACAAAGGAAAGAGCGTGTCAGCAAGTTTGCTGGAGGCGAGAAATTAAGTGTACTGAGAAGGCGCTTGAAGGAAGCATTACCAAAAAAAAGGCTGGAGAGGTGGGCAGGAGCGTAGAGCAGAAGGTCCTCATTTCCTGCAGAGAAATTTACACATTTTCCTTCCCCGTCCCTCAGCCAATGGGAACCACAAAAAGTTCTTAATAGAAGAATGTCCAGTTCTCATCTGAAAAGTGGATCATTATAAATAGAAAAGGAGAGAGAGAACTGAAACAAGTTATGCAGAACAGGTGAGAAGACAGAGGCTCAAAGAGGCAAGATAAGTTGCTCAGGTTGGCAGCCAATGGTAGATTTTGTCCCCAAGGGTTTTGACTCAAATTTCAGTACACTCCTCAATACTTTATAGCAGAAAGGCAGGTCAGAGAAATTGATTTAGAATTAAATAGATGTAATTTAAATCCTGGCTCTGCCACTTGGGGCTAAGTGACCTCAGGTAGGTCAGTGAACCTCCCCCAGGTTCAATTTCTTCATCTATAAAATGGGGACAAAATGCCTATCTATTGGGATAACACTGAACATGATAAGATATATGTCAGGATTTCGGCAGAGTTCTTAGCATGTTGTGAGATTCTGATAAATGTTAGATGTTATTATTATTAATATTAACTTCAAATACCCTCCCTGTGTTTCCTTTCTGAACCTTTCTTCCACTTCTTTTGACATCTCTTTGAACACTTCAGTATCTTGGATTAATTTTAGGCATGATGATGGACTATCAGAAAAGCTATTTTGCTCACCGTTTTGAACACACCACCCAGCTGAGTATCCCATATCATATGAAGAATGGTTAGGGGAGATGAGAAAATGGGGAAAGGCATGCAAAACATCTTCATGTATTTCAAAAGCTTAAAATGGATGAGACTCCTTCTTGCTTGGCTTCCAAGGTGACAGTTTTACCAGGATGTGGGAGCTACGGAGAAGTTGGTTTTGTTTTGATAAGGCGAACTCTAATGACAAAAGCCGTCTGTGAATCAAATGTGCTAAATCATATGATAGCAAGTTCCCCTTCACTGAAAGGTTTGGAGTTGAGATTGATGACTGCACAAGATTGGAGCCTGAGTTAAATGATCTCCAGAGCCCTTTCATTAAAACCATGAAGTCATCCACTGAATGTAAATAACCGAAGCCATTTATAAATGTGCTGGAGTTTCTACATGAGATATCTGGTGTGCAAAGGTATGCTTACTGAGCGCCAAGAGCCAAACCATTCTGCAGATGTGTGTATGTCTCCAGCACGGGAGCAGATCATGTCTTCCCAGTTCACCACAGTCCACACCGTCCCCTACTGCCTGGTTCTAATGCATTTTGCCCATTTCCTTTAGCTGCTTCACCCTGTTGATGGAAAGAGCCCTAGACCAGCAGTCAGGAGACTCCGTTCTGCTCCTGGCTCTGCCAGTGATTTGCTCTGTGACTTTCCGTCAGCACCTTCCTCTGTCTCAGCCTCTGGGTCTTATCTATAAAACAAGGCTGTTGGATTCCATACTTCACGGCCTCTTCTGCTCTGGCATTCTGAGATCTATTATCCCAAGGAGAAAAACTCACTCTAATGACCTTCCTTGGAAAAGCAATGTCGTTCTTTGAGCTCCCTTGAGAGAATGGGTGTGTATGTGTTGTCTTTTCTGAGAAATGCAATTTATAATCATTAACAAAAATGGATGAATCTGCCATCAGCCTTCTCGCCTTTTCCTGGATTTCCAAATTATTCTGAATAATTAAAACGAGATGAAACTATCCTCATAACGCCAATGTGTTCTCTTTTGAGATGAACGCATTGTAGGCTTTGTATTCCAAATAGCTAAAGCACCCCACCACCCCCGCCTTTTAACCAAACTGATTTAACTGACCAAAGCTTGATTTGTGGTGGTTGTTGCTGTCATTCCCCTACAGAGAGTGACAGCTAACAGTATGAAGGAAATGATAAGGAAAGGGGGAAATCTCAAAGACTAACAAAATGAAAAAGAAAAAAAAAAGCAATAACTGCCTAGAAACATGTGGAATGGTCATTCTGAAGCTTACTGCAAGGTCCTTTCGCTCCAAAAAGCAGCTCCCCTGTGACTGGAGTCCATTTACTAATTGTGTAACACCGGCGCTGTCCTGCTCCCATTACAGGAAAGTCCCTCTTATCTGTTGAGATCAGGATCTGTAATTGTAGGTTAATGGAAGGCAGGGGAAGCGGAGAACACTGGAGTATTCAAGAGCAGTCTACTAGCTGGGGGTGAGGAGGGCCTCACTTGCAGGGGCCCTAGTCAAATCTTCAAGGAAAATGGACAGCATTGGTTAATCCAGAGAACCGACGAGTTCAGAAGTCAAGGATGAGAGTGTTTAAGTAATTAGAAAATACAGAAAAACGTACAAAGATCATTGTCTAAATCCACTCAAAGACAGCATTTTTATATAAGTACTTAGAGACCTTTCTCTTCACAAATATTTTCAATATGTAATTCACAAATATCCCATATCTAAATATATTTTATATGTTAGTAACATAACCTATGTAAAGAGGTTATACGAATACATCACTGTATAGCCCGTATTTCACTTAATATGTCACAAGCACCCATTAAGAGTCATAAATATAAATACCTATCATTCTTTTATTAGCAATTTCATTTCCTTATTTCAAAACCCCAGTTATTCACAAAATGGCATCTATGACACACTTCTGTCAAATATTTGAGAAGAGAAAAAAAGACAAAAAATTCCACTTTGTTTTGGAACTTCCCAATACCGATAGCTCAGGATGTTCCTTGCTTGTTGGAGATCATGTGTAGAAAATTCCCCTTCCCATTTATAAATAGCACGGCACTTTGAGTCTAGGGTGGTTAAGAACAATTTAGGATAATTTGCAACAATAATACAAATTCAAACAAATAATCAGTCACACAATTTTGCTAAAAGGCAACTGCTGCCCCTATATTGCTAAAAACTTTATTGAGATAATATTCACAGAGTACACAGTGTACCCAATTTAAGTAAAAAATGCAGTGTTTTTTAGGATATTCACAGTGTTGTGCAACCATCATCATGATCAATTTTAGAACATTTTCATCACATCCAAAAGAAAGGCCATGTCCATCAGCACTCACTCTCCATCCCTACCACCCAACTTACCAAGGAACTGCCAGAGTGTTTTCTAAAATGATTGTACCATTTTACATTTCCAACAACCGCGTGTGAGTGTTCCACTGTATCCACATTCTTCTCAATATTTGTTACCTTCTCTTTGAATTCTTTCAACATTAAATCTGCTGTTAGCTGTGGGGTTCTTAGTAGGTGCCCTTTATCAGATTGAGGAATTATTTCTAGCTGGTTGTACTTTTATCATGAAAGACTATTGTATTTTTGTCAAATGCTTTTTCCGTGTCTACTGATATTATCCCATGGTTCTTATTTGTCCTTTATCCTATTAATAGGGCATATTGATTTGGTTTATTCTCATGTGTTGCACCAATCTTGCATTCCTGAGATGAATCCTACTTGGTCATGGTGAATAAACAATTTATATCATGTTTTCTAGTATTTTTAAAAGGATATATGTATCTATATTCATAAGGGATATTGGTAGCTTTGTTTTCTTGTGACATATTTTTTCTAGTTTTGGTATCAGAATAATACTGGCCTTATAGAATGAATTAGGTAGCACTTTCTCCCCTTATATTTTTGGGAAGCTTTGTAAAGAATTGATGTTATATTTTTTTAAAAGGAAACAAAAAATATATAAAATAATTTTTTTGTTTGTTTGTTTGCTAATATTCACTAGTGAATCAGGTTCTGGTTTTAGGTGCTTCTATTATTATTATTAATTTGATGTCTCATTATTCAGGTTTTCAATTTCTTCTTGAATCAGTTTTGGTAGCTTATGTCTTTCTAGGAATTTGTTCATTTATTATAGGTTATTAATGTGTGGTATACACCTATTCATAGTATTTCATTACAATCCTCTTTACATCTGTAAGGTAAGTAGTTATGCTCCTTTTTTCATTCCTAATATAATTATTATTTTTTTTAATGCTCACCCAAGGACATGCTTAGAGCAAAGGGGGGAGAGAAAAAGAGAGAGGGAGAGAGAGAGAAGAAACATTGATCAGTTGCTTTCTGCACATGCCCCTACCGGGAATTGAACCACAATCCAGGTATGTACCCTGACCAGGAACTGAACTGACAACCTCTTGGTGCGCAGGATGATGCTCAACCAACTGAGCCACTCTGGCCGAGCCCACTTTTACTGACTTGAGTCTTCTCTATTTCTTGGCCAGTCTAAAAATTTGTCAATTTTGATGATCTTTTCTAAGAACAAAGTTTTGGTTTCATTTTCTGTATTTTCTATTTCTATTCTTTTCCTCTCTCTAATCTTTATCATTTCCCTTCCTTCTGCTAACTATGGATCTAGGTTTTTTGTTTTGTTTTGTTTTCCCAGGGTGTTAAGATAAAAAGTTAGGTTACTTCTTGCCCCTACATTTTGATGGAGTGCCGACTCAAAAACAATGGTCATAAATAGTAAGAGCAACTATTTACTGTCGACTGTGTTAGATATTTGTATACATCATTGCTAGACTGCATAACAGACCTGCCAGTCAGGCACCCTTAACCCCCTTTACAAATAAGAAAAGTGTGTTCTAAGGAACAAACTGAGTTGCCCATGACTCCATAGCAGAGCCAATAATTATATCCAGTTCTATATGGCTCAAAATTGGTGCTGTTTCTTCCCCACAAAGAGAAAGAACAAAGCCTGAAATTGGGGGTCATTACACCTGAGTTCATTTCCACTGAAAGCACTAACATAAATCCTGCCTGAAACTCAATTTCCCCAATTCTCTGCAGAGTCAGCGCCTTCTCATTCGTTGGGTCTTAGCTTCAGCATCACTTCTTCTGAGAGTGTCTCTGACCACTCTTGCGAAAAGAGGTCCATCTCATTAACCTATTCCTCAGAATTCTACGCGTTCCCTTTTTCATTCATTACATATGTTAATATGCTGACCCTCACTTGTTTATTTATAAATTTTGTTTTCCTATCTTGCTTTTGGGCTTTTCCCCCATTAAATCTAAACTCCATGAGGTCATTGTCTTTTTCATTGTCTTTTCTCATCTTCTATAGACACCCTGGTTCATAAAACATGTTCAAAAAATATGTGTGAATTGAATGAATTGGTAAGATAAGAGGTAACTAAACTCTGTTCATATACAAAGTCATGGAATTCTCTTGTTGTTTTCTGGGGTAAAAATTCACTCAGAAAAAATCAAGAAGAAAGTGAGAACTCTTACAGAACTCAACTTCCAGGCCTCACAGGAACCAGAACCTCATTGGGTATCTGCGCCCCCTCTCCCCTCTCCCCTCTTCACCTTCCTCTCCCCTCTCCCGGCTATACATAACTGGGGTTTGGATCCTTGGCCTCCCATCTCTGCTTCTGTCTTTATGTCTTCTGGTCTCTAAGGACCAGCTTCTTCATTTTAACCATAGTCCACCTGGCTATTCCAAAACAGTTGTTTTAGCCCTTTAGATAACTGGCTCTTGTAACTCCAGTGCCACAGTTAACTGAGTCCCCTTTTCAAGTACTGATTTCAAATTTCTGAGAGATACAGCCTGATTGGCCCAGTGGGTCAGTGGTGCTTCTCTGGGCCAATCAGTTAAGATCAACAGGTTGGGGTGTATAGTACACAGACAGGTCCTTTCTCTGCTGTGGGGCTATACATAACTGGGGTTTGGAAGATGATTGGCAGGTCTACTACAAATTTAAAATTCTGTATTTAACATTTAAATTTTGTATCTATGTCCAAATCACATGGATAGTGAGTGAGACTAAACCCAGGTTGTTTTACTCCCAATACATATAGTTATTTTAGACAAAGATTTAAGATATCCTGCCCTGGGCCCACAAAGTAGAAACCCTTTTGTACTAGTAAAGACCTTTGTGTTTCACGGGCTGTGCATCTGGCTACAATCCACTCCCGGGACATTCAGCCTAGAGAGGAGAGGGCCTTCGAACTCCTGCTGTGAGGAAATTGCATTATTGGATTTTTAAATAAACAATTGGCCAGAATATCTAAGAGCCTTTCCTGCAGACCTTGACAGGTTTATTATTATTTTTTTAAAATTAGAAATCCTGGCCTGAGGCGAAATGAAAATGTCTTCAGAATTGCAATCAGTGCTCATGTTTCAGATTTGAAATGCGCGTTAGCAACTGGAGTTTCCTGCGACCCGATCTTGTGACTCCGTGCAGGGAACTGCTGACTTCGGTGAACGAAGGTGTTCTTGATGGGAACTGTCCTTGGTCATCACCAGGGGGCAAGGAAGACTCCCAATTACGTGATGTGTGAAGGCCATTTTCCTCCTTCTTCTTTCCCACAGTTTGACAGCAATCAGTCAAACTACATGTGGGACTGAGAAAACAAAGGCCTCACACAAGACCCAGAACAATGTATATGGTCCTTGTACCATAATAGCCCTAACTCAGAAGAGATTATGAATGTGCACACACTCTCCTACCAATTTGACCAAGAAATGTCAACACCGAGGCAGCATCTTCAGGAAATGCATGAATTGGGGGTCCAGTTTAAATTTCCAAATACAATGAATTGCTAGAAGAAAAGGCTTTGAGCCTCCATTAAAACAGGTGGCACATACAATAATACTGTGCCGGGAATTTTCACAAAACTGTTTGGCTTTCACACAGGTACCTCTAGAAGGCAATGCCTCAGGGCTTGAACTAACAAATGATCATCTTCCAATGAAAGAGGGTAAATAAAACCTAATTCATGTATTTACTTTATTTACTTGTTTATTAATACTACCCTGACTCCACAAGGATTAATGAAGAATTCAGAAAAGTGTTGTTTGTTTTTCTTTAATTTCCCTGGTAGAAATCCAGTTCTACACGTGAGCTTAATTCAGAATGGTAAAACAAAGTGGAGATTTCTGAGGTGCCTCTCCATACACACCCCTCCCAAACTTCACTACAGTACATGTTTGAAAGCAAAACTCATGAGAGAAGCAACTGACCTGAATTCTCCCAATTAGTAAACACCGGAATTAATACTTGCACTCCAGTCCTCTAACTCCAAACCTAGACCTCTTTCCATGGTCTCTGCCACCTCTGGTTCAAATCACTCCAACTCAACCAACCACACATCTGCTCAGGGCCAGGCCCTGGGCTGGAATTGGGCCTGGAATCAAACAGGCAAATGAAACAGGGCTCTGGCTGTCAGGAGGCCATGGTCCAGTGAAGAAACGACCCGAGATGTACTCCCAGTCTCATTGGAGCAATGGCTATGACAGCAATTGAAAGAGTTATCAAGGAATCACTTCTCCAAAGGCTGCTGATTCCCAAGAGTATTTTTGCCAGGTAATTTCACTCAAAATTTCAAGAAGCAGATCATTCTTATACTTTAGAAGCTGCTCCAAGGGCAGACGTCGAACAGTTCTTTCATTCATGGCCTGAAATCAGCAAAACTTGCCCCAAACAGGATTCACAGACTTCAGAGGCAATGTTCCTACCACAGGGCCCAGCCCCCACCTTGGCAGCGCTGCCTGGATCAGGTAAGGGCTCCTGAACCAAAGTCAGCTAACCCACTGGCTGGCCAGCAGCTAATAGTTTCTCTTGTGAGAATTGGAGAGAACACGGGTCCATATTCCATGTCGGTACTAGGACAGTTTAGACGTGTAGGTGCATCTGCCAGTCAAGAAAGTTTTCTAAGAAAGAGGATGAGAGACAAGGAGAAATCAGAGGCTCAAGAAGCCGAGGGAGGCAAATATCATGTAACTCTGAAGAGACAGCGAGAGTGGCTTTGGTTTCCATAGGTTGCCTAGCTCCAGTTCCCATGAGACCACGCTGTAGGCTTGTTTCCATGGTGTTGCCTGGTCTGTCCTTCCAGTAACAGCCTCTACCACCCCCATCAGATGCTTTCACTTCCCCTGTGCTGTACAGGGTCAGTTTCCAGTCTCTGCAAAAAGATAGCCTTGCTAGAATAATAATGGCTTAAAACAAAGAGACAAAATTATCATTATTTGCAAAAAAATACCTAGAACACTCAAGAGAATCAACTATTAAAATTAATAGGAAGGGGCAGTCTAGAAGAGGTCAATGGGGGGTTGGAGGGGAACATCTGTAATACTTTCAACAATAAAGATCTTTTAAAAATGAAAAAAAAAATTAATAGGAAAGCTCAGCAGAGAGACTGGTTATGGGATAAATATACCAAAATAATAGTGTTTTTCTTTACTGGCCTTAAGTACTTGTAAATATGATTTTTAACTTATTCACAACAACAACAGAAAATCTAAAGTGCCTATAAGTAGTTTCAGCAAGAAATATACAAGGTGCTTATGAAGAAACCACAAAACTTTACTGTGAGATGTAAAAAGTACTTGACCAAACAGGAAGATGAACAGCATTTCTAGACAGAAGGATCAATAATGTAAAGAGATCAGTTTTTCCTAAATTAACTTACAAGTTTATCATATCTTCCAATCAGAATGTTGACCAGGTTTTTGGAAACATAACAAGATGATTCTGAAGATCATCTGCAATCGTGACAGGTAAAAGGAGGTAGGCCAGTTTTGGAAAATAAGAATTATTAGGAAGATTTACCCTCCTATATTGCACAGCAAACATAATAAAAATGTTATAGTTTTGGCATAAAAAGACATGTCAATGGACAAAAATAGGAGTGGGTCTACATACACTCAGAAATGTAACAGATCATTAAAATGTCTCAGATTTGTGGGGGAAAATTACTTTTAATGCATGGTTACGGGGCCCTTTTACAAGGGGGTTAAAAGTCTTGGAGTACAGAGAAGCATTCACCCATCCTATCTACATTAAAGTTACAGATTTATAAAATAATTAAATATTTTAAAATGTTAAAAACAAAAATTATTAACTAAGGAGGTAAAAGATCTGTACTCAGAAAACTACAGGACACTGAAAAAAGAGATAGAGGAAGACATAAACAGATGGAAGAACATACTGTGTTCATGGATTGTTAGAACCAACATCATCAAGATGTCCATACTACCCAAAGCAATCTATAGATTCAATGTATTTCCCATTAGAATACCAACAGCATATTTCACAGATCTAGAACAAACTCTCCAAAAATTCATCTGGAATAAAAAAAGACCCCGAATAGCTGCAGCTATCCTGATAAAGAAGAACAAAGTAGGAGGGATCTCAATACCAGATATCAAGCTGTATTACAAGGCCACTGTTCTCAAAACTGCCTGGTACTGGCACAACAACATACATATAGACCAATGGAATAGAATAGAGAACCCAGAAATTGACCCAAACCACTATGCTCAATTAATATTTGACAAAGGAGGCAAGAACATACAATGGAGTCAAGACAGTCTCTTCAATAAATGGTGCTGGGAAAATTGGACAGATACATACAAAAAAAATCAAACTAGACCACCAATTTACACCATACACAAAAATAAACTCAAAATGGATAAAGAACTTAAATGTAAGATGGGAAACCATAAAAATACTAGAGGAATCCAAAGGCAACAAAATCTCAGACACATGCCAAAGCAATTTCTTCACTGATACAGCTCCTAGGGCATTGGAAACTAAAGAGAAAATAAACAAATGGGACTACATCAAAATAAAAAGCTTCTGTAGAGCAAAAGAAACCATCAACAAAACAACAAGAAAGCCCACTGCAAGGGAGAACATTTTGCCAAAGACCCAAATG
>NW_006298351.1:469232-474812 GCF_000327345.1 Myotis davidii
TAAGAGAAGCAGGGGGGGAGGGGCGGGGGGGGGGGGAGTGAGGGGGCAATGGGGGAATAAGGACACATATGTAATATCTTAATCAATAAAGAGAGAAAAAAATTAAATAATAGTGAGAATTAATCAATATGAAGGGCAAAGGGATACAAGATATTTTAACTTAAATAGGGAAGAAATTACCCACGAGAATAAAAATTAGATGTTATGTAAAAATATAAAATAATCTGGACTTAAACAGTAATGACAAAAATGAAATTCCAGGGGGCAAACTGGAAAATTTTTATACAACATAACAGAATAAGAGCTATCCATAAGCCATAAAGGAAACTGATAGAGAACTTTCAGATTCCAATTGAAAACTGGCCATAAAATGTCACAAGAGGCTATTCATGAAAAGAAAATATAAATACTAAATAAACATGATTTAAAAAGGCAACCTCACTAGCAATTAAGTAATGCAACTTAAAACAATGAGCTATTATCCTCACCTCTCAAATCAGCAAAATGAGGGAACAAAATTCTCCTTTAAACGGGGACCTCACGTGAGATAAGCAACCTCTCTGCTACTGGGAACATAAATATGTATCTTTTGAGAGAGCAATTCAAGCATTGTACCCAGAGTTAAATATACTGAAATATTTTAAAGCAGTATTCCCATTTATAAGATCCAAAGAAGCTAATTTTCACCCCAGACTAAAAATACACTGAGATATACATTGCGGAGACTTATGTATGCACATGTGACTAATAGCATAATTAGAAGCAAAAATATACTCAGAAAGAAAGAACTGATTAAAATTGTGGTACATTCCATATGATGGAAATTAATGTAGGCATTGCAAATGAGACTTGGGGAGGATTTTTCTTGTTTAAAAGGTCTTTATTAATATCACATTTTCAAAAATAGACAACAGTCCTCCATGTAAGTTATGATCTCAACTTAGTTGACACACACACACACAGCAAAACACTCCGAACATGGAACCACTGTCAGTGATTTCATCTGGGAGACAGAATCACGGAGGAGTCTCGAAATTTTTAAAAGTCCTTTTCTCCATTTTTTTAAGTATATGTGCAAAGATATACATATTGCTTTTATAATCAGGAGCAAGAAAGAGAGAGGAAAGTGGGGAAATCCTCTGACTATATGGAATAAGAGCTTTGATACAGGCCCTTGCTTCAAGACACCAGATCTGTCTGGAGGGGTCAAGGAGGAAACACTCCAATGGAGCTCCCGGAAGTGGGTTCTGGGGGAAGGTCATGGAAGGGCACTCCTGGTGGCACCAACTTCCATAACAGGAGATGTGAGAAACACCAATTTAGGGTTAAACACTACTGTGAGAGATGCAAAGGGGGAAATTATCATCTGTTTAAGGGGAAAAAAGCATGAAAAAAATTGGTAGTTTATGCTAAAAGAGAGATGAGTAATTAAGTAGTAAACAATGAGATGTGGGGATAGATTCTGGGGTAAGGGAGAAACAAGGCAAACAGAACTCAGAGGAAACACCATTGGCTCCCAGTTGCGTCCTCTCCTCCAGCCTTCTAATCTATCCGTCCATGTAATCCTCTCCATGTGTTCATTCACTCCATGCATTCAAGTTGTCTGACCTTTTCTCCCATTTTGCCACATTTCTCACTCTCCACGAGCTATTTCAGAAGGACAGAAAGAGAATCATGGCCTGTTCAACGCTGGTGAACTCTGGGGCCACTGATTTTCTCAGCGGGGGACCGCTAAATTTAGGGTGAAAATGCAGCTATGATTTCAAGATGTTTGGTTTGTGCTTCTTTCGAAACCTCCCCACCAGAAAAAGGAAGGCAATTCTATATGGAAGGTAACTGAACATCTCATCAACCAATTAGATGCTGACTTAATACACTGGCAATCATTCCTAGGCCAGATTGATGCAAGCTACCGGAGTGGATGGATAACAAAGAATCCCCACTGCAATACATTTATAACTTAAACTCCTGGGTCTTAGAGTTGGCTGCCCATTGTAATCACCCCGGGAGCTTTAAAAAACACTGCTGCTCAGATCACACCCCAGAGATTTAATATAATTGGTCTGAGGTGTGGTCTGGCACCAGGAGTTTTAAAGGCTCCCCCAGTGATTTTAATGGGCAGCCACGTTTGGAAACGACTATTCAAAGGGAGAGGAAGACAAAATGACTAATCCTTAAAGGGTCCTGACCACGTAACTTTCCTGGATCAAATCCTTAATGGCTTCCCTACTGCATGTGGAAATAAATTCAAACTTTTGGTTGGCATTTGTGGCCCAATGTAACCTCGTGCCTACCAGACCTCATTCCTCCGAGTCTCCCCAATAAAAGGTCCATTGCCTGAATATGCCTTTAGTCTCTGACTCTTCTCCAGAAACAGAACAGAGGCAGATATCTGCCGATTTTAATTGTTTGCTATTGGCTACCCAGAAAAGTGTGCTTAGAAAGATCCTGAGACCATTACAGCACTCAAAAGGAAAAAGCACTGTGATCTATTAGTAATATCTGCAAGGGCAGATCCAGTGCTAGATAGCTGCCATGCTGGCATTATTCCTCCCCACTCTCTCCAGCTCCCACTCTTTGTCTATAATGTCTAGAGAAGCGGTCGCCAACCTTTCGGATCTCACAGACCACCAGTGGTCCGCGGACCACCGGTTGGCGACCACTGGTCTAGACCATCCTTCACAGCACACAATAGGGACCTCTCCTCTCTGAAGCCTTCCTGTTGTCCTCCAAATACTCCCTACCTTGCCTCCTAGAGTTTATGAAGTTTTCCTCTTGAATCTCCATTAGCACACCTTTACTACAGAAATCAATACCAGCTTTTGTGAATACGCCTCAAATACTACAGGACTGATTCTCAAACTTTAGCTTGCATAAGAATCACACTGGAGTTTTGTTAAAACGCACACCCAGGATTTCCGGTTCAGTAGGTGTTGGGTATGTCTGGAGAATTTGCCTATCGAACAAGTTCCCAGGTGAGGCTGATGGCTACTAAGCTGGGTACCACATTGAGAACCATTGTTCTAGAAGGCCTGTCTCGACGTTTAGCAATATCCTAAACAATAGAAGCTGATAATTTTTCATCAAATTAAACCACAGCAATCCAAGCCAGGTATGATAAGTGAGAAATGACTGGTACAGACATACAGTGTAAGAAGTCACAATGGGTTGGGAATGATAAAAAACAATTTTGATGCCAGATTATGTTTCAGACAGAAGGAGAGAAACCAGGGTGATCCCTGGCTCAGTATCCAGAGCTAGGGTCACAGACATGAGAGAGCATTTCCGAAAGATGCCAGACTGGTCATTTGGAGACATACTTACTGTCTCCATCTGTCTCGAGCAAGTAGACCCTGAAACGACTGTGGATTTCACAAGGAGGAAAAGAGCCTGCCAGTGTGATCAGGGTTGAGGGGGAGGGGGGCAGGGGAAGGAGAACAGTGGAGGAAGACTCCAGGAAGAACTTCATCTTGCACCTCTGGAAATACATCTCCATTGGCTTCACTGACAGCCACCCCAAGGCTGCTGGGGAGGTGGGGGAGCTGATGGGAGATGAATGAGGTGACGCTCTGGGAAGATTTCCCCGGCTTTCACTGGCTGGGTTTTAAAAGCCATTTCAGCAATTGTTCAGGACTGTCAAATGTCTCTGTCAGATCGATAGGTTACTGTGGAATTTGCCCAGACTGTTGGCCAATCAAAATGTAAATTTCAGATAAATTTAATACATAAACCAACTTGTCTTCCTCAAGCCATTTTGAAAGTCATGAAAAGCAATTTGACTTTTCCTCATGACTGCCATACAGGAGACACATTTCTGCTGGTGTTAAGCATTTACTTGGCCTCAAAATTCATTGTGGGCCCAGGGATGGTGAGGGAAATGCAGGATCTTATGTGCATCTATGACCCCGTCATCCATGTGCTTCAAAGGGGCCAGTGGGTTCAATTATTTGGGTGCCCTTTATGGGAAATAGACAAATTAACATGAATATCTGTGGTGTATGTATGCACATGAAAGTGTTAGATTTGCTTGCGGGATGTGTGATGAAAAAGTCATGAACTCCCTATTTATGTCTCCCAGGGGCAGTCTCATTTTCTAAAACATGCAAGTGCGTCTGGGTGCATGATTATGCGTATGCATGTTGCAACCTATCTTTTCCAACAAGAACCATAAATCGTTACATAGCAAGAAAAGATTTATAGCACAGCCAGGATGGCTCCAGGCCCCATGGGAAAGTAAGCATTAGAGACATGTCCTAATTTTTCACGTTAAAAAAAAAAGCCATAATGAGGAAATCATGTAAGCAAGAGGTATACAGCTTTAAACTCAGGAATGGCTAAAATAGCGACTTCGCATTGGATCATTTTCCCTGTGGTCCTTAGACGGCAGAAGACTCACATCCACGTGACATTAGCTGATAAAACACTTTCCCATCCATTCTGCCATTTGGTCCTCGCAAAGCACAGGAAGTGGCCAGGATGGCCCTCCCTTTATAGCTCAGGCACCTGAAGCTCAGGCAGGTGACATGGCTTGACCACAGCTGTATAGTAAGGGGAGAGCCTAGACGTGAACCCAGGGGTGCAGAATATTCTCCATTGTACCTCAGCCTCTTCCTCCCCTCCCCCATCCTGCTCTGCCTTTTTATGTAATGAATTAGGTAGGCTTTTATATCAGTCTTTCGTGGCTGCTACTATAACACATTACCACAAACTCGATGGCTAAAGACAACGAAAACGTATTCTCTTCGAGTTCTGAAATGGGTCTGCGCGTTCGAGTCATGTGTCGGCAAGGCTCTGCTCGTTCGGGAGGCTCTGGAAGAGAATCGATGTTCTTGCTTCTCCCAGCTCCCAGCTGCAGTCGTTGTCCCCTTCGGAAACTTCCAGTTCGTGGAGTCCTTCTCATGCTGTCATCTCTCCAGTGTTCTTCTTCTGCCTCCCTCTTCCACTTCTATGGACCCTTCTGATCACACTGGATCCACCCAGATTCCAACACAAGGGTAATCTCCCAATCTTAAGGGCAGCTGATTAGCAACTTCATTCCACGTATAACCTTACTCCCTTTGGCCATGCAATCTGACATAGTCACAGATTCGGGAATTAAGACACAGACATCTTTGAGAGCCAGTATTCTGCACCCCATGGCCCTCCTGTTTTCTAACTTCTAATGGGTCCAGCCATGGGGTTGGGGGTGGGGGATGGGGGTGTGGGGCAGGCACTGGCAGGAGATCAGGGAGGGAAGAGAGGTTGGTCCAGGGTCCAGGTATTTATGCCCCCTGTTGTCTCCTTACTGTGCTGAATTTTGCAGGAGCTGCACGAGTCTGTCCAGGCCACAGCTCTGCTAGGCAGTCCCCCTCTATGCGAAGGCTTCCTCTGGTTCCCACCCCGCTTGTTCCATCAGGCCCGGGGTGGTAACTGCTTCCCTTGGTTGTTATCTCCTGGCTGCTTTATGGCCCTTGGTGGTGCCCTTAACCTTCCCCACACCTTTGTCAGCAACCCTCCCATTAAGCCATCTTCAATCACTCCTTTAAGTGTGGCAGCTGTTGCTTGCCAGGACCCTGGCTGATGGATGAAGCCAACACCTTC
>NW_006298351.1:474873-489739 GCF_000327345.1 Myotis davidii
TGGCAACGAAGGCTACAGAATGAGGAAAGGCATGGTTCTATTTCAACCATAATTTCCTTCTTTCCCTTCCCCGTCTAGGGCATACAATCGGGGCTAAACGGAGAGCGATGGCTACTGATAGTCTCACTTTAATTAATGGAAGGGGCCTGGTTTTGGAAGCGGGAGAGAGAATTCCCACTGGTTCAAAGTGGCTCAACAAATAAGGAGAAAAATGTACTCAATCCTTAGGTCTAGTGAACTCCAACACTCAGAAACAGCCTCGTCTTCTGCTGAGCCTGGTCCCATTTCTCACTGGACTCTGCAGCTGGCTGGCCTTGTGATGGGGATAAGTGCCAATAGCCCCGGCCCACCATGAACCCTGTCGCCTGGGCTCTCGTTCACTTCCCTGGTCTCATCTCCTACCATGTCCTCCCACCTTGCTCAGTCCACTTGAACCACCCTGGCCCCCTTTTGATTCCTCTACCTGGAAAGTCTGTTCTCACCTGAGGCCTATGTCCTTGCCGTCTCTCTTCCTAAAACCCTCTGTTCTCAGAATCTTCAAATGGCTACTTCTTTGCGATATCGGGGTCTTTGCTCAAATGTCACCTCCACAGGGAGTGCGTTCCTGACCAACCTAAACAGCAGCTCCATCATGAACCCCGTGTTTCTGCATAGCACTCAGCATCATCAGAAATTACCTTTAAACACTGCTTTATTTTCCATCATCCCCCAGTGGAATATATTCTCTGTGTCTTATTGCAATATCCCAGCCCCAAGAACTGTGATGGGTCCATAGTCAGAATTGTTATTTAATTCTTAAGTTTAATGATATTAGCTAACATTTACTCAAAACTTGTGTGCCCAGGCACTGTTCTAACAGTCCTGTGTGCATTTACTAATTGTAATTCTCTACAGCAACATTATGAGGTTAGTACTATTGTTATGCCCACTGTACAGGAGAGAAAACTGAGGCTCCCAAGAACTGTGAGTTTGACAATCCCCCGTTACAGATGGCAAAGCTGGTAGACAGCAGAGGAGGGTTCTGAACACCGGCAGTGGGCTGCAGAACCTCTGCTTTCATCACTGTACTCCACTCTCCGGCCCCTAAGGAAGGAGGTGCTTTGGGCTTTTCATGTATGTTTCAGGACACTCATTCTCCCCTTCACCCTCTTTGCACAATTGAATGTGACCTTCGACATAAATTTGGGCATCCATTCCTGACAGAATCCGTCTTTGCTATATTTCCTATTTCAAATGATATCACTTATGTTAGAATATGTATCAAATCAGGTCAGAAACATGGGCTAACTTTCCAATTGATGACTCTTTAAGATAGAAACTCTCACTCACATCTCTAGTGTCCAGCAGAGTACATATTAGGCACTCAGGAACTGATACATATATTAGACAGGCTGTATTTTAGACACCTAATAATTATTGAATAAATAAAGATACTTTATGACTTGTAAGCCATGTAGGTTGGTCCAAAGTTTTGACCATTTAGTGCCAAAGTTCCAAAGAACACTGGAATCAGTAAACTCAACAAGGAGAAGATGAGACGGGATGTGGCGAAAGCTCCATTGCAGAGGCTGATCTGACACTGGTGTCCACAGACAGGTCAGGGGATGAACATATGTCCAGAGAAAGCAGCTGCACTGGAGCCACTGGATAAAGAAGGGGGCAACGGTAGGGAAACACAGACAGGGAGTGAGATGTTGCTATGAACTCAGCAGCTTATCAGAGCTAAGTGGGGATCCCAGCCTTGGGCAACACACACCTAGAACTTGAGTCTGGCCTTCCTTCTTCAGTCTCTCCTAGGTGTGCTATTTCCCACCTCCCAGCATTGGCTGCTTCTGCTGGTCCCACTGGTGGGTGCACACACCCTCTCTGATCACCTAACCACACAGAGCAATGTATCCTCCAGAGTTTTCAAGAAGAAAGTTGCAAGTGTTAGGGATTAATTAGGAACCGTGAGTTCCATGGAATGGCCATTGGTTCTAAAGTGATGGCAGTTCAGAGCAACAGGGATGATGAAGAGGAACACTGAAAAGAGAAAGGGGAACGTTCTTGGTGGTTGTGTGACTCACACAGCCCCTTTGTTAGAGAGTTTGTTCATCAGAACAGTGGGTGACAAAAGTGAGGAGGATGAGTAAGAAGCCTGCAGGAGTCATAAAGCTTGAGCTGGTGTTAGAAAAATCATGGAGGAAATCCAACACAGGACTGGCTCAAGATGTTCAGATTTTATAACCCTGTAATCATCTAATTTAGTTACCATAACTACAATCCTAATGATAACAGTAAGGAATGGATTTTATTGGAAATCCTGCGAGAAGAACGGTGGCTGCTAGCATGAAACATTCCACTCCTAGGAGTGGGCTCCCCTCACCATGGAGCAATTGGTGCTGGACAACAGGAGGTGTCCTTGTCTTGGTTCTGCAGAGCGGGCTGAGGTGTCCATCCTGCACGCTCTAAAAAGGAAGCCCGACTCCCTCCTCCACCAGGCTGCTCGGTTCCATCCCACCACATGCCTGTCTTTCTGGCATCTTTGCCATCAAACACCTAAATTAATGATTTGGATGATATTCTGGATCATTACTATGCACATTTCTCTCTCCTACCAAGGTGACTATGAACTCACAGAAAAGGAGAGCTTCCCCCCCCTCCCCCCCGCCCCCTGCCAGTGCCTTTAAAGCCCAGCAGAGACAGGGGTGGGTGCAGACCTGACCTTCCATGAATGCAGGTTAAGTTGAAGTAGAATAAACTTTGCCAAAAGGATTTGCAGAATGTTGACAGATGTTGTATAGGAGTGTGAGGCAGGAGCCAAGGGGGTGGCAGGCTTCCCTGGTCAAATCCTTTTGGGAAACACTGGGTTAAACAAAGTGTAACCTGATTCCTCCCTCCAGGGCTCCTCCATCCCTGTGCTATGCAAATATGCATTAAGAATCTCTGAGAGGGGGCTTTCCTGGGCAGAATTTGCAAAACATATTTGTCAAAGAAGCCTTTATTTTACAGAGAAACTTAAAAGAGAAGTGCTCCACTGAAAACCCTTAGAAAGCATTGAGTTTAATTACAGATAAAAAAAAAAAAACTTTCAAGATTACTTTTTCCATGCCCCTCAGTGTCCTCATCTCATCTAAAAAATAGGAAAGAACATCTCACTGACCCCCAAAAGTTGCTGTGAAGATTAAATAAATGAATATATGTGAAGGACTTAAAACAATAGATGATTACTATCGGCGTTTTATAGGTGAAAATATCAGTTTCCACTGCATATGGCTTAGGGGTTCAATGCCAAGGCTTTGGAATCAGGCCAAGATGAAGTGGGTTTGCATGACCTTGGACAGGTGATGCCATCTCTCTTATCTTATCCTCCTCTTCCTTATCTGTGAAACAGGACTGACAGAGCCAGCTTCCTGGAGCTGCTGTAAAAAGTAAAGAGGATAACCTGGTCAAAGTCGGTTTGGCTCAATGGATAGAGCCTAGGGCCAAGGACCAAAGGGTCCCACCTCAGTTGCAGACTCCTCCCCGCCCAGGCCCTAGTCAGGGTTTGAGCAGGAGGCAACCAATTAATGTGTTTCTTTCACATCCATGTTTTTCTCCGTCTTTCCCTTTCTCTTCCACTCTCCCTAAAAATATCCTTAAGTGAGGATTTTTTTTAAAAAGAGGAAAATGTGGGTCAAGGGCTTAGCCCAGAAATTGGTACCCAAGGCCCAGCTAGTAGGTGGTAGCTCTTAGTTATGAGATAATATTCACTAGACGCAAATGCTATTCTAAAGGTTGATATGTAGTAACACATCTTAATAAACAAGAGGTAGATGCCTCTTCAGTCTCATTTTACAGAAATAAAATTGAGGACCAAAGGGGTGAAACAACTCTCCCAAGGCTCACAGCTAAGAGCGAGTCAAGGTTGCAACCCCATCGGGCCGACTGCAGAGCTCTCTCTCAACTGCTGTGCGGCCCTGCCTCTCAGGGCCTGCGCCCCATCCACAGTGCATGGCATTGGCTGAGTCTGGTCCTTAGCTCCTGGCTTATTACTTACCTGCCAGCACACTCAAGACAGAATGCATTCTTCCAGGCGACCAGGCTTTTCCCAAGTCTGCATGACTCTTGTCCCAGGACGAGCCAGCTGCAGCCAGGCAGCGTGGCTTCAAGAGGCCTTGTCTGCATTACTCAGTCCAGGCCTACCCAGGCGGGTAGGATCCAAAGTGAGGCCCTTCAGGTCCTCTCCCAAAGGGCCTAAGTACGCTCAGATATCTGGGGACAGTGGCCCCCACTTCTTACCCAGAGAGACCTGAGGACCTGGATTCACAGGGTCACCCCCATCGGATACCCTCCTGATAAAACCACGTGAGGAAGAGACCGCCACACCCACCCTCTCCTCCAGAGGAAGCTCTGAGTCTGAATCTGACTGAACCCGTGACCCAGGCAATTGTCCTCCCTCTCGGAGTAAACTGAGACTTAGAGAAAGAAGGCCATTTGTCTTCGGTCACTGAGCCAGCAAGTTATTACAGAGCAGGGACCTGAACTTCCAAACCTTGTCCTTTCTGTACTTCTCCAAACATGCCCGGCAAATAAAGAGGGGTCAGAAGGAAGGAACTGTGGGTGAACTTAAGACAGATCCATCCACAGAGAGCTTTTATCTGCGGATGTGATGCAATGGGCCTTGGGTTAACTAACGCCGCGAGTTCAGAGATGCCAGGAGAAGATGCTGCGCCTAGGTCCAGTTCCCTCTAGACTAGAGTTATAAGCTGAGACCAAGCCATCCATCTTTTCTCCTTCCAAGGCGTCACCTGCTGGTAACTGAGGTTATGTCAGCATTTCCAGGAGCTGTATTTATGTAGTGCTTTTATCAGGCAAGGCCATGGCCCTGATCCCACAGCAGGGCCGGGTCAGGCAATTGAGGCATTACATCATCTCAATTGAGCTGTTTTGGAAGGAGGCGCCAGAAGAGAAGGGGAAAGGGGCCAGGATGGTGGGGAGGAGAAAAAACTTCACATGTTAAACAGATAATATATGTTACACTCGGTTCAGGTGCCTCCCAGACATTGTCTGAATCAATATTTACAGGAGCCCTACAAAGTAGGCATTAAAAGCCGCTGTAGAGCCTGGCCTGAGTGGCTCAGTGGCTGAGCATCGACCTATGAACCAGGAGGTCACGGTTCGATTCTGGTCAGGGCACATGCCCAGTGTGGGGGTGCAGGAGACAGCTGATGGATGATACTCTTTCATCACTGATATTGCTATTTTTCCCTCCCTCTCCCTTCCTCTCTGAAATAAATAAAGATATATATACATATATTTTAAAACCCAGTGATACAGACGAAGAAAGTGGTCAGAAGGGTTAAAGAGGTCCAGGATTCAGCACATGTGTGATTTACTGCTCCGCGGGTCCCGAGGTCTGCCCTGTCTACACCATTCTCCATGCTTCTGCCCTCAGAGCAGGGGCTGTGTCTCACTTAACTCACTTCAGACAAGTTCCTTCCCACTCGGGGCCTCCGATCTCTTATCCCCAAGTAATAACAGTCCTTCCCTCCCTAGAGGCTGGCAGCACATGAGGCCCAAAGATTGGAAAACATTTTGATCAATTAAGCACTAAGTATGTAGTACTTTTGTAAATAGCGAAAAGAGCTATTTAAAAAAGGCACAGCAGCAAATATCTATTTATTTGCCTTGTTTCTTCTTTTTAGTAGCTCTTTTAACATATCCATATTTATGTATAGACAGGGTGGGGCAACAGTAGGTGTACAGTTGTGAGCACATGAAACAGTTTATTCTTGTAATATTATTGATTAATTATTGCATTATTTTCTATATGTATACATGGGGTAAATGTGTATGGATACAGACAAACACACACACATGCACACACTGTGTAATAATTAACTGCACATATATGTTACTGCAGCAATTCTTTTGTAATGTCATTCATAAAGCACTGGTGTGCTTTCTTTTTTGACATGTTGATCACCCTATGTTTTCTTTTTTGGGATAAACATGTCACTTTAATCATACAACACTTTACCTTCAAATGTTCATTTAACATCCCTTTCAATATTCTACCTCTAATTGCATCAACGGATGACTTCTCTTCATGGTTGTGTGCAAAAGGTAGAATACTTCACGTGTTTTGTCAGTCTTCCTTCCATACAAAGCTACGGTTCTTGAACATCTATTTTCTCTAGTGTGGTGTTGGAAACATGGTCCCTAGAGTGAGCCTGGATTCAAATCCTGGCGCTGCCACTTGCTGCTGTGTGACCCTGGGCACATTACTGTCCCTTCTACATGCGAAATGGGACAGTATCAGTGCTCACCTCGTAGGCAATAAAAGTGTATATTGAAAATGCCGAGGACGGTTCTGGAACATAGCGATGCTCAAGAAAACAACACTGCAGTTATTTCATTCCAGCTCTCGGAACAGAGAAGAGATTATGGTAAATGATCTCCGACCATGGTTTGCACTTGCTTTCGGGTGTGACTAACAAAAGTGCATCTGAGCTGGCAAATCATTACTTCATTGAGGGATTGTACAAATAAACACCCAAGTAAATGTATGATTACCAAGTCTTAATGAGCACTTTGAGGGGAAATTAGCAAGGTGCTCTGGTAAACAGAGAAGCCTATTTTATATAGAAGGAGAGGCCCGGGGATAAGGAGAGGATGGCCAGATAAGAGAAGGGGGCAGATTTCCAGGCAAAGGGTACAATGTGTTTACAAATGCCATGAAGAGCTTGGGATACTTGAGAAAGAGCCTGTGGCTGGATTGTGGGGAACAAGGGGGAGAGAGGAGAAAAAGACAGAAAGTTCAGGTGCGGCTCAGAAGATCACCACGAACAGTTCAGATGTGAGTCTGAGAAAAGGGATGCTATATAGGGCTTTGCATAGATGAATTTTGTGATCAGGCTAGCATTTGGTATAAGACCAGACTGGTGGCCATGTACCAGGAGCAGGTATAAAAATCAATTAGGAGGTCACTGCTATAACCAGGACTGGAGGTGATGGTGGCTTAGCCTAGGGCAGTGGTGATGAAAATAGAGACAAGTAGGTGGATTTAAGAGGTATTTTGGAGGTGGAATCGTTAGAACTTGAATGACATGGATAGGGGACTTACTAGTGTCTCAAGGAACATGCTTTGAGATTCAATGTATCGAAATAATTTTCATTAAGTCAAGGGTAGAACCTAGTCATTGCATGGGATTCAGTAGGAGACCCATCCAGATTCAACATGAAGAAGAAACTCCCAATAATTAAAGTCATATCAAATATATAATTGAAATAAAATGTCTCAAGAGGTAACAGATTATTTGACTTTGGAAATGATCAAAAAGAGACTGGGCCATGGTATGAGATTTTATGGGAATTCCCCTTGAGGACATGTTTCAGCATTTTGGGGGAAAATATATATCAGAATATTCATAGTTGACTTAACATACTAACTAATACTTATGGACTGTTCATTGTGTTCCAGTTTTAAATGTTTAACATGGATTACTTTATTTAACCCTCCCAGAGATACACAGACAATGAAAGAGAAGGGATTGTCAGGATGAAGGGAATATAGCTGACATTTTTTTTCCTTTTTCTTTTCCAAATTTTCCCCAGTGTGGCAATACTACAGAAAATGTAGTTGCAATTCAAAACAGATGATACCACTGGAACCAAAAAAATGCTGAAAGGAGATTGAACTTCTACGAACTTTTCCAATATGGAAATTCAATGATTCTATTAGAGGGGGCTTTTCTGTGGGCAAACTGGGTATCCAATAGGAGTATCTGGATGAAGACAAATCCGTCACAAATGAAATGCAAAAATCTCAAGTGGAAACTTTCATTTTGATTTAACAGTCAATAATCCAAACTAAACACCAGTCGATTAAGACTAATACGTTTTTGGGGCCTCACAACTCTGTATTATTAGTCACACATCCCTGACAAAGTTGCTAAACTTCCATAAATATGTTTTTAATGATCGGATAATATTTATCCAACGCACTCTATCTCTCACATTAAGTTGGAATTAAATGCACCGTTTACTATGTCATATGCCTTCATGGCTTCAACAATCTTCTCTTTTATTCTCTTTTGAGTTCTGGTAACAATTTACAATGCAGCTGTGTGACATCTGGTAGCTGAGGAATGATGCTGATGAGGTTTTCAATCTCGGAGTTTGATGGGTCCTGACAGACAACGAGAGGCCACTTCTCATCAACTTTTCCCAGAGGACACAACGGGTCTAAGGAAAACGCATTTGGGAAATGTCCATGTGTCTGCCATTGTCCCACCTCCCAGCTGAGGAATGTTCCACAGCAAGTCAATATACCTCGCTGCAGAAGAAAATCAGAGAACATGTCAAGTTCTCTCCCCCGCCCGCCTCCCAGTCATTAGCAACCACGTGACCCCAGAGTAGATGATTTAGGGTAAGTCGGCACTGTTTTTAGGAGGGTCTATTCAATTACGGTGTGATGAATAACAATACTGCTTCACCATTTTTGGAGGACATTTCCAATGATAACACACACTCTTGTTAATAACACTCTTTGGGGAAAGGAGAGAAGCGCTACATTAATGTACATGTCCACTGTAAGACATATCCCAATTTTAGAAATGTTGAAATAAATGACAAAAAAAGAATATATCTCAAAATTTAGAAGCTATGCTATCTGATCTGTCTAGATTGGCAAAATGTGGTTGTGTTAATTTTCCCATTTCCTTTCATTCTCACAATAAGACTGCAAGGTACATCGTCTGCTCTCTTTTCTACAGAGGTCAGGCGACTTGGTGGCAGAGATGGGGCTCTACGCAGCTCTTTCCACGCACATCTTCCTCTGAGGAGACATGCTCCCGCCCTCCCCTCGCACGGGGACCTGTGGGGAGGCGGAAGGACAACTTGCTGGCACATCAGGCCGAGTCCTTCCCAAGGCGTGGCCCTCTCAGCAGCAGGCTGTGCCAGAAGCTGCTTGCACGACTCAGGAGTTACTCACAGTGGCTGATATTTAAAGTTATTTCTAGTGTTAAAAGTTCACAAATTACTCATTTAAAAAAATCTACTGAATTTCACAGAATATTTGCCAACTGTTCAGTTCTTTATCATCACATTAGGAATATAGAGGAATAACCATCATCCAAGACCTAACAGCCCCTAATGCTAATGTTTTACCACTTATATACATCAAAACAGCTCAGATTCATAGCAAGTCTATGTGGTCAGTGAATTATTTTACAGGTGAGGAAATCGAGTTACAAAGAAAAAGAGTCTTTTTCTCAAGATCTGGAATTCAGTTCCAGATATTTTCCTATTCCAGAGCAGGTTTTTAAATGACTAAATTAGCCTACTTTCAGGACATGGAGAAAAAGTACCAAGTGAAAGATTTCTTCCCTTCAGGAATTTGAAAACTAGCTAGTGAGATAAGAGTAAGACACATAGTCTTGGCCAGGTGGCTCAGTTGGTGGGAGCGTCATCCTGTACACCAAAAAATGGTTGTAGGTTCAATTCTAGGTCAGGGACATACTCAGGTTGGGGCGTGTACGGGAGGCAACTGATCTATGTTTCTTTCTCACATAAATGTTTCTCTCTCTCTCTCTCTCTCTCTCTTCCTCTTTTTCTAAGAAAAGGAAAAATATCAATGAGACTATATCCTCAGGTGAGAATTTTAAAAAAGACTCAAACACATAAATGATCAAAGGAAAGCGACTCCTGGTGGATATTAGCACCCCCTTTTGCAGATGGGTAAGTAGAGGCAAACATTGTAAAACAGCAGTGAGACAGAATTCAAACCCAGGGTTTTAAGCCCTGCTCCCATTCGCTCTGCCTCTCCATTGCAACTGCCGTCCCATGTCATTTCTGAGAGAGAGGCCAGGTCCAAGTGACATTCATTAACCGTCCCAGTATGAAAGGTTGATCAAACTTTGATGATGTGACTGCACCAGTGATTGATGTCTGAAATTCTGAGGATGGGCTGTGACATCTGACAGGCTCTGTGTTTTAGATTCTCATATTTCCTCCATCCCCGTCACTTCCTGCCCGGCACTCACTCAGGCCTGATCATAAATATCGCCTGCCACTTTTATGATTATTGGTGATTAGATATGATGAATTCTGATACTAGTCAACCGTGGAGGAGATATTAAATACATTAGCTAATTTTCCCTTAATGCCTCATCCAATATGAATCAATATTGGTTTAATAATTAACATGTTTAAACATTTTTATGTATATTTCATGATGAGACAATCCATGTTTATTTTATGAAGATGAAATATTTAGCTCCCCGCTACCAACAGCAAACCCATTCCAACTTGGAGCTTTCTCTGTAGCCTGCTCTGGGGCCATCTTTTCGTGCCCTGGGAGAGCTGGCTGCTCCTCTCGGACTGTAACCTGGTAGAGGAGGCTGAGTTCATAACAGAGGTTGCAGCTTCTGGAAAGAGGCAAGGCTAACTGCTGAAGAGTGAGTCCTGAGAGGAGCCTGCTGGATGGGTGGGGCCTGTGCCCAGCTTGGCCCCAGCTCTGCCTCAATCCTACTCTCCTCTTAGGCTGCAAGCATATATGAGGATTGGCTCCACTCACTCGAGGGGAGAGTCATGAGAAGGGTTAGAAGCACGATTTAGAGCAGCGGTTCTCAACCAGAAGTGGTTCTGCCCACCCCTTCCCTCCAGGGAACATTTGCAACATCTGAAGATTTGTTTTGGTTGTCACAACTGGAGGACATGCAACTAGCATCTATGGGTCAAGTCCAGGGACACTGCTAAGTATCTTACAATACACAGGACAGCTCTCCACACAAAGAATCATCTAGTCTAAAATGTCAGTAGTGCCAAGATGGAGAAACCCTGGCCGATAGGCAGAGAGCAGAGGCCTGGCTTCTAGTTCTGCCAAATGTGGTTATATGAGATAGGGAAGTTTCTGCTCCTTTCCTTCCACATCCCTAAATTAGGGAGGATAATCATAAAGGGACCTAATTTACAAAGTTTGGAAAAAATTAAGTGAGAAGACGATATTACAAAATTCAGTGTTTGGCATATAGAACAGCAAAGCTTCAAAGCAGGATCAGAGTGTGAACAAAGTTGTGCAGCCACAAAACCTGAGCTTTGTCATCCGACTTCCCGCCATCAGTAAGTCTGTGTAAATAATCAAAATATTAGTTCTGAGAAATACAGCATGGCAGAGGCTTTGCATGTGGTACCCAGTTAATCGGCACACCACTGATAAGAATGCATGCTGTTTACTGAATTCCTGCCCAGTGCCATGCATTTCATACATGCCATCTCTGTGCCTTATAGCAATCCTACAAAGTGGCCAATATTACATCCATTCTTAGAGTTGAAGAAACCAAGATAGAGAAAGGGTAAAGAGATTACCTGAAGCCACTTTGTTATCTTTTTACTTAATTTTGTAGCTTCCACTATATGTCAGGCACTGTTCCAGGGGCTAGGAATATCGCTAAGTGGCCTGCTTCCATTCTCATGGGAAAAGATACATCATGATCAAGTCAATCAATAAAAATCAATCATGTGAAAGGTGATGAGTGCCGTGGGAAAAAATATAAAAGAGTTTAAAAATAAAGAGTGCAGGGAGTGTGTGTAGAATGTGCTATTTTTATACGGGATGGGCTAGCAAAGTCTTCACTGAGCAGCAGCACTGAGTGAGAAACCAGTAAATGAAGCCATCTGGGATAAGAGCTTGTAGGTGGAGGGAACGTCCCAAGCCAGAGTTCTAAGGAGAGAATGGGCGTGATGGGGTCAAGGAACAGCAGGAAGGCACATGAGAGGAAGGGAGAACTCTTACCCTGATGAGGTCAGGTTGGCAGGGCCATGTATGTGATAGTGAGGACTTATTACTCTGAATAAGATGAGAAGGTATTAATTAGAGGAAGGTTTTAAGTAGAGAAATGCCAAATATGGTTCATATTCTCAAATAATTACTTGGATGCTGTGAAAAACAATGGACTGAGTTGCCCAGGGGTGGCAGCAGGGAGGCCCATGAGGGCCTCTTGTTCTCTTCCTAGAGAGATGGTAGTTAGCAGCAGAAGTTATGAGAAGTGTTCACATTTTGAATATATTTTTAAGGAGAGTCCGTAGGATTTACTGATGGATTAGAGGTAGAATGTGAGAGAAAGGAGTCAAGAATGGGCCCAGAGTTCTGGTCCGAAGAACTGGAAGAACAGAGTTGGCATTGACTATACATGGGGACATCTAGGTGGGTATGGACTCCAGGGAATTTTTTTAACCATGAGAGTCACTGTTTCATGTTTGTTTGTTTTTTAATTGATTTTTACAGAGAGGAAGGGAGAGAGGGATACAGAGTTAGAAACATTGATGAGAGAGAAACACCGATCAGCTGCCTCCTGCACACTCCCCACTGGGGATGTACCCACAACCAAGGTACATGCCATGCCCTTGACCGGAATTGAACCTGGGACCCTTGAGTCCGCAGGCTGATGCTCTATCCGCTGAGCCAAACCGGTTAGGGCTCTGTTTCATGTTTTTATGTTAATTGGTAAGATTATCCAGAAGGGGGAAGAATGATTCAGAAAAGCCAGAATGCCTTCTAGATGATAAGAGCTCTGACCCTGAGCAAAGGCTGGACTAGGGGGGTGGGAGAGAAGGAGGAGCGATATCTAAAGGAAGAAGTGGACAGATGGCCCTCAGATAAAAGTACGAACAACTAATCTGTAGTAACAAGAGGGAAAGCAAAGTGTGTGGACACAAATTCCAGTAGGCTGGTACTGAGAGTGGGGTGCACAGGTATTCTCATTCATTTCCTAGTCAAATAGGTAGCAAAGTCTAAGCAAAGAGTGAGACATCAGGGAGAGATGCCGGAGAGTTGAGGAAAACAAAGACAAAATAATCATGATAAGCGGATTAGGGAAATGTGGTAGAATTCAAATCCAGTTCCACTGGGGTCCAGTGTCAGCAAACTTCTCATATACCATACCGTTTTAAAATTATCCTGAAAGGTAACTATGTTTTCTTCCCATTTGAATTAACAAAATGGAAATTTGAGGAGTTGATGTGGCCCAAGACCACTCAGTTTGTTTTGCTGCCAAATCAGATTTTAAACTAAACCTTCAGACAACTAATTCACAGCCCCAGAGACCTGTTCACAATTCCTCCTGAAGTGGAAAAAAGGGCATGGATGACAACTCCGTGAGGGGCAATAAGGTCCTCGGCCCCCTTCTCAAGCCCCCCTGGAATGATGGGAAATGCAGACAGGATCTGTAGGTTTCCTTGGCCTTCTCAGCTGCATTTTGTCCTAAACCCTCAGCCTGATCCTTTGTGTACTTATCCCTTTTGCCTTCAGCTTTCTTTCTTTCTCAGGTCACGGTGAAGAAACAGACTCAAGACGAGCTTTGGTCTGCCCCTGTGAGTCAGCGGCACATGGCAGGATTTCTCCGTGTTGAGGGCTTTGAAAAAGTGCTAAACTTTGCTGGGAAAGATGCGATGAGGATCCAGCATCTGCTTTTACTTTTTATTTATTTATTTTTTTTCTTGCTCAGGGTTCTATCCCTTCATTTCCTTTCCTCTCTCCATCTTGTGAAATATGACTCATGGCGAACTGTGCCACTCCATGGAAACTTTGGGTACCAAGTAATTTTTATGGATTCAAGTCTGAGAAGTTTCCCCTGGGTTAACAGAGATCTCGGAGATGGCCACACACAGTGTCACAGGGCTCAGAGAGAGGAAGCGACAGCCAGTGCAGGATCAGAAATCGAGGCTCTTTCAGCCCCTTCAAGGACTGAAGGAAAGTTCCAGAAGTTTGCATATGATTCTCCACACTTCAGAGTGGACCCCAGAAAGGAAAACAGAGTTCACAGTTTTCCAATCGGACTCCTCAGCCCTACGATGACATTTGCAAATAGCATCAGGGAAAACATTTTTTCCCTTTGTTTTCAATGTCTAAAGTTTATAGGTCCTTTAAAGGTTGTATTCTAAAAAGGTTGAGTTCACGGTGAGTCAGTGACTCCGAGACAGACTGCAGGACTATTTAAAAGCAGCCCTGCAAAGGGAGCGCCTTCACCACAAAAGGCAGTGGTGGGCCCAGCAGGGACTGGCTGCAGCAAGAGAAAGCGGGGACAAGGGAAGGGGCCTCCAACCACTCAGACACCATGCGGATCTCAGTCGCAGCTTCCTCAACCCGCCTATCCTCCCTGCATACGTAACTGCATCTATGCTTACTCCCTTCTCTCCTAACTCAGGACCTGGAGCTACCTGAGATCCTTCCTCTGTTTCATGTATTTGAACTTCTCTCTTCACACCCCCTCTAAGACTTCATTCCATCTGTTGGACTCCACCAAGATGCCCGACGCTCCTTCCCGACTCCTGTCTTCCTGTCAGTAACCACCTCTCCCACAGCAGCCACACCTGGAGCCACGCTCCCCTTTCGTCTCCTCTTTCTTCAGTCCTTCAAAGGTGAGTGTGTGAAGAGGTTCTCTACCTTGACTGTTCCTACATTCCTATTTTCCATTAATTCCCCAACCCAATCACATCAGATCTCATCTCCCAGAAGGTCATTCAAAACCTAATTGCAAAACCCAATGGACATTTTTAGCTTCTTTTCTTATTTTTAGTTTTATTTTTATTTTTGGTGAATCCCCACCCGAGGATATTTTTCCACTGATTTTTAGAGAGAGAAGACAGGAGAGAGAAACATCAATGTGAGACACATCAATTGGTTATGACCGGAATTGAACCTGGGACTCTTCAGTCCAAGGGCCAATGCTCTATCCACTGAGCCAAACCAGCTAGGGCTTCTTTTCTTATTTGATGCTGATAACTTACTCCCTGAAACAATTTCTTCCTAGGATTTTTAGATTCCTACAAAGGTTCTTCCTCTTTTATTGACTTTGTAAGTACTGATGTTCCCCCAGGGTACCTTTGACCTTCTCTCTCTCTT
>NW_006298351.1:489766-499820 GCF_000327345.1 Myotis davidii
TACTTTTCCCTCCTCTTTCCTCTTTTCCTTCTCTTTCCTTCCTCTTCCTCTGTTTTTCTTCCCCTAGACTTCTCTTTCCTCTGTTTTTCTTCCCCTAGACTTCTCTCTCCCCTGTGATGATAACACTCAATTCCGGGCTTAACCTACCACTCGCAGTCTAACAATTCCTAGCCTGACATTTTCTTCTTAGCTTTTTCCTGAGCACCAGGCACATATTTTATGACTGCCTGTTAGCCATCTCCACCTGTGCACCAGGATTTCTATCAGCATAAATCTGCTCTCCTAGGCCCTCAATGCCACTGTCACCTCCAACCTCAGCACACATAACTGTTTACCAAGTGTGGCTTTTGCTGCATCCTAATTGTAGTACAGCCTGGTGGAATTTTAGGGAGCTGTTCGGTAGACAGCTGCCCAGGCATCAGCATTACAAAAGAGATGGCTGAGCTGGAGATCCAGGTTAGGAATGATCCAAAAGAAGGGAGAGCTAGAAGTCGATGAAGTCACTTAAAAAGAGCTCATAACAGAAATTCAAAACCTAGATGTCTATGATTGGCCCTACAAATTATGTCCAAGTTTACATGTTGGGTATATATGTGCATTTGAAAGATAATTCATATCGTTTATCAGGTTCTCAGAGGTATCTATGGGCCACAGAATTCTTAAAAATCCCTAGTTTAGAGCAAAGAGAATTTTTTAAAAATAAATTTTTATTGATTTCAGAGAGAGATAAATAGAAACATCAGTGATGAAAGAGAATCACTGACTGACTGCCTCCTGCACGCCCCCTACTGGGGATCGAACCCACAACTCGGGCATGTGCCCTGACCGGGAATCAAACCGTGACCTCCTTGGCAAAGAGAACTTTTAAAAGTTATTAAAAAAAAAATACAGGCAGGTTTACAGTTGTTTGTATGGACAATAATACAATAATTAATAAATAATAATACAAGAATGAACCCTGTGTTTTGCATACTCACAACTGTAAACCTACTTTTGCCCACCCTGCATAAGGAATGACTGCATGCCATTAAGCAGACTGAGGAGCTAGCCTTGACTTTGGCACTGACAGACTGTATGGCATCAGGAATAATGCCCTGAAGCTTCAGGCTCCTATGAAGCCTGCCCCGCCCTGAATTTTCCCTGCAGCACTTCCTACATCTGGCTTATAACTGCCCTACTGACTTCCTGTCTGTCTGCTCCACTGGAAGGTAAGCTCCAGGAGAGCAAGGTCAACATGGCTCCCCACTGAACAGGAAACAGTGCACCAGAATACGTTTCCCCCCTGATTTCCTTCAGCCCTGCAGCTCTCTTCTCTGGCCTGCAGTGTCTCCACCTGTAATGCCAGAAATTCATTTTTCACAATTCACTTCTTCAGGCGCCAACAATGCAGCACAGAGCTGGTCTTCACCATGGTTAGGTGTCCAGAGCCGGCTGAGGCCCAGGGCTGGCTCCCCCGCTGAAGTAGAGCAGGCAGGCAGAGCGGGGTGATTATAACACACTGTGACGTGTGCTACAATAACCGACTGGAAGGTGCTAGGGAGCGGGGTGGGGGACTCAGGCATAAACCATCCTGTAAAGCTCTTGGCCGGCACGTGGGACTCCTCAGGTGACACTGGACTCTGGTCACATGGGCCCCCGGCAGGCACTCCCTTGTTACTCCTTCCTCATCATTTCAGATGCGGTTTTCCCCTTTAATTTCAATTCAGTGCTCACAATTTATAAAAAGATAAATCACCTGCCTCCACAGGGTATAATTTCCAAAACTAACTGTTCACCACAGCAAAGCAGCCATGCCTAGCTCCCAAAGGAAGCGCCATGCTGTCCCCCTTCCTCCAGCCTCACTGTGGGCCGGCCGCACCGAGTCCAGGACAAGCATCCAGAATTCAGCCCCCTCGTGGCTGTGCTCCCCACCCTGCACAACTGCCATAGGAATGCTTTTTTTTTTTTTTTAACCAAAGTTCTTTCATTTTTTTCTCCTCATGGTTTCTCAGCTTTTCTTGGTTGGAATGATACCCTCATTATTATTTTATCTAAAATACAGGTCTTGAAATTACTTCTATTTCCAGGCTGTGCCATATTAGAAGAATTTCTCCCTTCTTTAGTCCCATATTGGTGGGATAGTTGTTTTTTTTTAAGGGTTTTGTTTTGTTTTTATGTAAAAAGGGTTATATTTGTAGAGAAACGGGAAATGAGAGACTTAATCAAATAAGCCAAATCCCAAATTATCATCTGATTCCTCCTCCTCCTCCTTCTCCTCTTCTACAGCAGCTGGAGCAGAACCAGCTGCAGGGGCTGCAGACCCTGGGGCAGCTGAGACCACCACAGCCCCTCTGGGAACACCGGCCAGCTTGCCGATACCCAGGACAATGACATCTTCGATGTTGACGTTTTGTCCGTTCAGCTCACCAATGACCTTATTGCGCAGACCCTCATCCACCTCGATGCCCACGCTGTCCAGGATCTTCTTGATGTCCTTGGTGCCTGGGGAGGCATTGCCCCGAGGGTGGCCAGCAGGTAGGAGGCAACGAAAGGCATTTTGGCAGCCGAGGAAGGGCCTCTTGAGAGTTGTTTGTGGTTTTTGGTTTTTTTCAAACTTAGGATTTAGGAAAAAACACACAAAAACATCTAGTCTTTGAAATTCAATTTTACACCACCATAGCCAATTCATGCATTAGGCTGAGTGTTAATTCCCTCATCAGTTAAAAGGAGGCAGTGACAGGATAGCATCGTCCTGTATCACTTTTGTAGGTGATGCTGAGATCACAACTCATGGGGCCAAGTGATTTTAGAAATTCTGAAATGCTCTATGTAAGTGTATAATCAGTGTTATTTTGTTCACACTTCATGGTATGGCTCACATCCTCAACTTTGCTGAACTACCTTTCTCTATCCGTCCTTCCTCCAATTGAAAAATTTTAATTAACCCATTCAAAATCCATCTCTCCACGGTAATGAAAATTTGCCTTTTTAGAAATTAAGCATATCAGTTACTCAAAGAAGCAATTTTGCTAGCTGTTAATTCTCCATTTAACAAATAGATGTATCATGCATGTAAATGTCTAAGATATGGTCTTGGACTTCATACAATTCTGTTCCAACATTCTCTATAACCCCCAAGACCCTCTGTAACACCAGATGGTTGTATGACTGGTGGACTGAAAAGGCAGATAACTGCTGAAGCAGAAAGCTAATTTTTAGGAAATTATTTTTCATATTGAGCTGACCCCAGTCTTTCTGCAATTTCTATCTATTGCACAATTCTAACATTTAGTATCTTCCTGCACAAGTGTTCAGATGTTTGCTACCAAGTTACTTCTCCCAAAATTTCCCCTCTCCAGGTAAGAATCTGAAGTTCCTTCAGTCATTCTGAGTATCTGATTTCCTCTTCCTCTGCTACTTGTGGCCACACTCTGGTTCATCATCACTGAACCTAAACTGAGATTAAACTCAGAACTGCAGATATGGTTGGACCAAGGTTAAGTAAGAGAAAGTTATCACTTACCTCCACCAAGCATGAAATTACTCTTAGGTTGGCCTGTAGTAGCATTGAGGCTTTTGGTTCCAGTCAAAGTGTATTGCTGACTCATCTACAATTAAATAAAACTACAACCTCAGACTTTTAATCCACCTTTCTTCTAAATAATAGCTCCCTCAGCCGATATTTATAGAGTTGGGGATTTGAACCCAAGTGAATACTTGAGATTGGTCCATATTTAAATTTATCTACTTACATTTGACCCTGTGTTCTCATTTACCAAGCATTTGTTGAATCCTGATTATTATTATTGGCTGTTCCTCCAAACTTCATACCATGGAAGGTTTTAATCAATAAATCTTCCTCGTACTCTTGCTGTTAGCTAACGTGTTACAAACTAAGATCAAGAATGAAGTCTGCATATAACATAATTATAACCTGAATTATTTTTATTAATCTTCAAAATTACTATAGTGTACAAAGATAAGACATTGTAAGTTATATAAAAGATACCACATTGAGCACATAATAGGTGGTCAATGAATACCTATCACCTATCAATGAACAAAATAACCTGATTTCTAAAAAATAAAATACACAAGAAAAATAAGAGAATCTTCTAGACAAATGTTGATGATAGGGAACGCAGTGTTGTAAAGACAAATTAAATTCTCAATGGAAGTCAAATGCTGGAAGGTGTAGCAGTATTTGAAATGAGACTACCCATTCTAAAAGTAGGAGGGTCCAAAAAGCACTTTCCCTAAAATAGCTCTGGGCTGATAGCCAATAGTGATGGCCTTCTGAGGTTGCTTTGATGAGCATGAGGGAGAAGAGACCAAAAATAAAGCAGCCCCTCGCCACAGGTAGGTGATAACATTAGCTAACTCCCACTGAGCATCAGGGCGGGCCAGCATTCTGCTATCTCATTAATCTCCCCACCCACTGAGTGGATACTAAGGTCATGCTCATTGTATAAAACAGGAAACGGAACGTTATATAGGTTACATAAATGGTTCTAGATCATGCACATAGTCAAAGTACATGGAACTTGAACTTTGGTATATCACTGCGACCAGTGTCCACCAATGTCTGTTTGTGAATTTAGAGGGGTTCCTTCCTACACTCTTACTGCCAGATCAAGAGTCAAAGTATCATTACTTAAACACAAATAAAGGAACCCCTGGGGGTTGTAGCTAGGTCAGATTCCTCTCCAAAGAGCCTGATCTGGGTTTTCTACATACTTAATGTTTCCAGTTCCCCTAATCTTGTGTGTTCTATCATTCCTGCCAATTCTGATATATTTTGTCTGTAGTCTACATACTTATTAATGTTTAGACTGAAAATTAACTTGACAACATCAAATTCATGACTTTGGATCACCTTCCAACTCCACATCCATCCTACTCATAGTCAACTTAGGTGATCCACGGTCTTACCTGAGCCAGCCCACCTCTCTGTTGGCTCTCCAACCTCTATGTACAGGCCAGAGTCTGATGCCTGGCTTATAGAAAGTAACTGGGACGAGGAAAGATAACTCTGAGACAAACAACGGGCTGGTTGCAAGTGGGCGATAATTCAAATGGGAAAGCAGGCACTGAAGAGATGAGGACCAGAACGGTCAACTCCCTCACACTAACCTCAGGCCACCTGCTCAGGGGAGAGGGATGGGTTTCCAGGGGGTGTTCCTGAAAGCCCCACAAATACTTCATTTCTTTATCAAGTTTTTATGAAGAGCCTACTATGTGTGTGGACTCTGCTAGCTACCGAGGAGATGGCAGTGTGCAAGATGGAGCGAAGAGTTTACTGCCTACTGTGGAATAAATGGACAGACACCAACATCTTAGGACTAACCCTGCTGACAGCTGACCTTGAAGAGACACCTCAACTCCTTGTGACTCAGTTTCCTCACCTGCGAAATATCCAGGTGAGGAGACGATGAGCAATACAGCAACTTAGCCTGACAACTGAGTTGGTTCTCCTACAACAGTCACTATCCTGGCTCCCTTGTCAGTCTCCGGTTTGCCATTGGGAGGAGGGGATGGGAAGGCTACCTGGCAGAAAAAGTTCTTTCTCATTTTCATAATAGAATTATGTACTCCCCTCTGCAGGTCTTTAATCTTCCAGCATTTATCCCATCAGTTCTGTCTCTAGTGAGCCCTTATCCCAAGATGTTTGTCTATTAAATTAAGAGTTTTGTAGAAGGGGAGAGCCATTTAAAGGCTGTAAATCACCAGGCAGTCTCTTAGCTGCTCTCTGCTCCAAGCCCCACTGCATCATCCTACACTCACAGCCTGCCGCAGCCACCGCCACCTCCCCTCGGGCCCTGGCTCAGAGGCAGGCAGCTCTGGAGCATGGGACCTGCACAGACCTGCCTGCTCCCAACCTGCTCCAGTTCTGGGGCCACCTGACCTGGGGGCGGGGGTGGGGAATGTACGTGAGTCCTTCATTAACCCTCAGGAGCTCCAAAGGCAACTTAGCACCTACCCAGCATTTTCCTTCGCCTCCACTGGGGTGCTTTCATGCACCCAAGCCCTTGTGTAATACCTCAGCTTGGATAACTGTGTCTTTTGATTATATTCAGGCCCTTGACTTGCGATTCTAACCAGAAAGGTAGGAAAATAATACCCTTCTGGAACCTGGTCCACTATGAGCCAGATGTTGTATGCATCCTCTACCACTTGCATTTTCACTGTTTACCTAGATGTCGAGTGACACTGTATTACAGACAGAAACAGAGGCCAAAATAAAGAGATGGAGGCCAAGACGGATCACCTACACTGCTCAAGGATTTATAACCCATTAGTAATGGAGCTGGAATTTCAAATCTGAAGCTCTTTTGTACCAAATCTTTTGATACAGTCATTCATTCCTAGGAACTTTCTGAGTGACTACTATGTGCCATGCCGCGGACCATGCTAGTTGGTGTTAAAGTGGTAACCAAAGCAGTGAGGACTCCCACACCCTACTACAGCATGTCTACCCTGCAGTGCGTCTCTGCCCCAGGATGTTAGAGACATAAGTGCACACTCCTTCTCCCTCCCTCTCTACTTGGTGGTTAGAGACCTAGCCCTGGACTCCTACCCCCTTCCAGCTCTTCTCTGGCCATACAGCTGGCTCTCAGGCAAGCACCACAGACTCTGCCACCATGCTCACAGGGGGCCCTGCTGGCTGCACAGGCCGACACTGATGATCTCATTGTTAACTCTACCACATGGTGTCTTTCCTGCTGCTCTGGACCGATCCCTCCTGCAATGCACCCCCCACTGCTGCACGTCACCTTCACCTGTCCCATCCCTCACAAGGTTTATCAGACTTCAAATCATCATGCACGATGGAGAAACACAGGGATGAGACCGAGGTGTGTTCTCTGTTTATCTCTCATTCCATAAAAACCCACCGCCCTCTGGCTGCTCCTGAGGCCTGCTCTCCTGCAGCCCTAGGTCGGCCTTCCCCTAAATCCCCCATCCCCTCAACAACCCTTCCCCTCTCTCACTCATGAGACACTGTCACAGATAAAAAATGATATGAAAGATTCACTCATAATTTGTGGGATGGGAATCATGTGGCGCTTGATCAGGAGGTTTGAGTCAAGCTTCCCTTTGACCAATTATCAGCCGTGAGTATGAGTCATGTCCCACACCCCTGAGGACGCTCTTTCCTTACCTATTAAATGGGACTCTCAGAGACTATGATGGCTCTAATGTTTCATGTTGGCTAGTCTGAACTACTCTTTCCAGAATCCCCTTTCTGGTATGATTTTGGGTGCGATATGGCACAAGGGAGACCCTCAGCTGTTCCGGAGGGCAGAAAGGGAGCAGGCGCCATGTCATAAGCAGCAGACCTTCCCCTGAGTCCTCCTTCAACGCCTCCCACTCTTGGGCCAGGTGCCTATGTTCACGTTGGTGACAACTGATGCCAATTCCTTCTGCAGAATACCTACATCACCAAGGCCAAAGGCAGTTCAGAAATAACAAGGGTTTCAGTCCATTCTCATGGGGTCCAGTTTATGCTTGTAAGTTGAACCTGCAACTCTAGATCCCCAAATTTATATTCATCTTCTCCTCCTGACTTCCAGGCCTCTGGGCTCCAGCAATGGATGTGGAGAAAACACCTTAGAGAGATGCTTAACCAGCTCTCATAATTCTACAAGGTCAGATACTGTAACAGAGATTTGTATGTATATGCATGTGTGTGTGTGCACACATGTGCGTGTGTGTGCATATGTGCTCTGGAGTCTGCTTCTCTGGTTGAACTTGATCAATATAAAGGACATATAAAAGTCACAAAGTCTCAGGGGCATAGAAGAATAACTCTTCATTTAACTTAAGGATCTGTGGGTCAGCTGAAGCGATTCTTCTCCATGCAGCATGTCTGTTGTCATCTGGGGTGACTTTGCTCCCCTGGCGTTTATTCTAGAGCCCAGTGTGAAGGGACAGCAGCTACCTGGGGGAGGCTCTATTCTTGGAGATGGCAGCAGCTCAACAGGACAATTCCCATTGAACAAGCACATTTCAAACACCTGGGACCACTAGCATCCCATTGGCCGAAGCAAATCACATGGTCAAGCTCAGACTGAAGAGGCAGGAAAGAGCATTCACCCTCTGTGGGAAGAATGAAAGTATATGGTGTGGCTGCAGAGTGAAGAACTGAGGCCGCACTTAAAACACAGGGACTCAGCAAAGTGTCTAGAAACCGTGCCTGCAGCTCGCAAGCAATGCCATATTGGCTACGGTTGTGAATGAACTGAGATCTCTCTTCCCGCTGCAAGCCTGCTATCAGTGAGCTGTGGGTTATTGGGAAAGTCAGTTCATAATAATCCTTATCCCTAGAGTAAGATCAGTGGAAATAATCTGTTGATTCTATGATTCTGAGATGGGTTTGTTGTCTCTATTGTATGCCATCATTTTAAATTCCCTCCTCTTAAAATACATTTTATAATACAATTTTTAAATTACAAATAAAAATGAAAGACTGCCTTTAAAATCCTCACACCTAATGCCATAATCAATTCTCCCCACAATGGAAATCGTTGTTGAAAGTTTGCTTCTATCTTTCCACATCTTTTCATGACTTTATGTTTATGCATGTGTTCCACATACACACGACCATATTCTTTCAGATGGCAGCTTGCTCTTGTACTCTGCTATATCTTGGTCTGTTCATTTTGGTCTACATAGATCTATTTTAGTCTTTTGAAGTCTTTTGTATTCCTAAGTGTGAATCTGCCAGAATACATTTAACATTAGCTCCTTTAATGATCACTGCAATTCTTCCAGATACAGTACCCCCTTACCCATATGATCCAAGGACCCCTGAAATCATGAATGTATGAACCCTACATATACTATGTTTTTTTCCTATACAGACATACCTATGATAAAATTTATCAATTTAAAACAACTAATAATAAAATAGATCAATTATACCAACATACTGCAATAAAAGATTTATAAACGTGGTCTCTCTCACTCTATTAGAACATCCTGTATTTCTTGGGATGACATGAGATAATAAAATGCCTCCTTGATGAGATGAAGTGGGTGAATGCCATAGGCACTGTGCTTAGTGTTAGACCAGGACGGAGACCTCTTGACTACACATGACAAGCGCTTTATGGTTTCTCTGTGGCACACCCGCATTGCAGCATCACTACCCTTGCAATTTGGAGGCACCTTTCAGTAAAATAAGGATCACTTGAACGCAAGCACTATAAAACCAGGACAGTGGATCTGATAACCTAGAAGGACTAATGGGTCAGGAGCACATACAGCATGGAGAGGCTGGACAAAGGGATGACGAAGTAGGGTGGAGCTGGACGGAGCAGACAGTACAGCATTTCCTCACACTGCTCAGAGTAGCACACAATTTCAAACTTATGAATTGCTTATTTCTGGAATTTTTCCTTTAATATTTTCAGACCGCAGTTGACCATGGATCACTGTAACAGTGGAAAGCGAGACTGCAGGTAAGGCGAAACTACTGGAAGCCTTAGCAAACCAAATGTTAAACGAGAACATCTTTGTACCTGCCTTCACATAGTATGACAATGTTTTCTGTAGGATTAGACACCTAAGAAATAGTCAGATGTTTGGAATGTTGGTAGATTACTGCCATACTGTCCTCCAAAAAAAGCCAGATACAATTTACAAACTCACCAACATTATATAGAAACTAGGGGCCCAGTGCACAACATTCGTGCTTTGGGGGGTGTGGGGGCCCTCAGCCCAACCTACAACCTCTCCAATCTGGGAGCCCTCAGAGGAGCCCTCTCCAATCTGGGTGTTTCTGTCTGTCTTTGCAATCATATGAGCGAATTGCGACCCCAACTCAGTTTGGTTTGTTGCTCACAGAATAATAGAGGCATTTTTTTTCTTTGCTTCATTGGTGGAAATTTCCTGGATGTTTCAGGATATCTTCCCTTTAATTTTTCCTAGACACTCTGATTTTACTTATTTCTCTCAACTTTGCTTGCCCTCCATCCCCCACAGCAACAGTAACTTTGCTCTAGTGCAGTGGTTCTCAACCTGTGGGTCGCGACCCCTTTGGGGGTCGAATGACCCTTTCACAGGGGTTGCCTAA
>NW_006298351.1:499860-510026 GCF_000327345.1 Myotis davidii
TGTGACACAGTACCAGAGTTAAGTTAGGGTTTTTCAAAATGCTGACACGCCAAGCTCAAAAGGTTCACCATCACTGGTCTAAGAGATCTGTCTGCCACTAGAACTATGATTCCCAGCATTTCTGGTGCTCCCCTTGCTCTGGGCTTCCACTTCCAGTCCTGGGGCTGCCACCAAAACTACTAATCCCAGAATTCCTGGTGCTCCCGCCATCTTGGTTTTCCCCTCCTGCTCTGTCTCTGTCCCATGGCCTCCCACTCTGCCAAGTCCTCCAAGCCACCAGCTCTCCCTCTCTGCTCTCCATTTGGTGGCTTGGGGAGCCAATTTCCCTAAGCCGCTCCACTCCCCACGGGCTCGCCTGCTCTGCGCCTGTGTATGCAAATTAAAGCACCAGCTTTGTGGGTTAATTTGCATACTCACTCCTGATTGGCTGGTGAGAGTGGCAGAGGGATGGTCAATATACATGTTTTCTTTTATTATATAGGGTCCATTTCTCTGAGTCCTTACCAACACAGAATATCAATTTTTAAGATTCTTTTTTTTTGCTATTTGAATGAGTTGTATAGCTTTCACAGGACTGTTATGATGAACGATGTCAATAGGCACAGGCAAAGGATATGAGCACCTCTGACGTTAGTAAAGAGCACAAACTTCAAGGCATGAGGACTAAATTAACTCACATCAAAGCAGCAAGGAGACATGCAGTGTTCTCACTGAAGGGGCAAGTTTGTCAGCCTACAGCCTGCAGGAAGAAGCCTTAAGCAGGTGATACCATCTGAACATATTAAAAGTCCCACTGAGTTAGCAAGAAGCTTCCAACCAGTTGGCAGAATGATAGTCCCCCAAAGACGTCCAAGTCCTAATTCCCAGCACCTATGGTTACCATACAGGACAAAAGGGAAATAGCAGATGGGATGACAGTTAAGGACATGAAATGGAGACACCATCCTGCATCATCCAGGCGGGTTCAATCTAATAATACGAATCCTCCCAACTCTGGTCAGAGGGAGTGTACACAGAAGAGTGCTCAGAGAGATTCGACGTCGCTGGCTTTGAAGATGGCAGAAAGGGGCCATGATCCAAGGAATGAACAAGGACACGGATTCCCCCTTAGAGCCTCCAGCAGTACAGCCCTGTCAGCATCTTGATTCTAGCCCAGTGAGATCCGTGTCAGACTGCTACCCTGCAGAACTGTAAGATAACAAGCTTCTGTGTTCTAAGCCTCTGAGTTTGGGGTAATTTGTTGCACTAGCAATAGAAAACCAATACAGCCCATCCTCACTGTGTGCTAGAGCAGGGAGCAGCAATTGTCTCCTTTTGGTTCCGTCTTAATGAGACATGAGCCACCCTCCTGCTTACCCACCAGGTACAAGGAAATGACAACAGACACAGAACATGTATCAGTGTATCTGCTATAAGGACTAGGAGTAGGTCAATTTAGACCATCTGCCTAGCAGATGCAACATGAAGACTTGGTTGGCTTAATGAAAAGTAATATCTCCATTGTGCTTCCATTTCATTTCTTTAGTTGTGAAGATGTTGATCAGCTTTTCATATGGTAACTGACCATTTTTTAATTGCTGGCTTATAGCTTTGACACATTTCTCAAATATGTTTTTGGCCTTGTCTTAATGATTTGTTAAAAACTCTTTATGTATTCTATATATAAATATTTTGTCCGTAATATCTGTTGCAAGTATCTCTCCCAGTACTTCAAATTGATACACACACACACACACACACACACAAGTGCGCGCACGTGCAAGATGTAGCTAAAGCAGTGCTCAGAGGAGGATTTATAGTTTTAAATATTTCTATTAAAATGGTACAAATGCCTAGAAGCAATGATCTAAATATCACCTTAAAAAACAGGAACAGAGAGCAATGTAAACTCAAGGTAAATAGAGGAAAGAGAATACCAAAGAGCAGAAGGCAATGGAATACAAAATTAACAAAGCCAAAAGCTGGTTCTTCTTAAAGAACAACAAAATTGATCAACTCTTAGCCAGAATAATTAAGATACAAGTACAAGAGCACAAATTACCAAATGTATAGAATGAAAAAGAAGTTATTACTACAGATCTTACAGACATTAAAAAGGTAATAAGAGAATAGTATATAAATGCCTTAATACCATCAAACTGGACAACTTGGAATCAACAAAAAGTTCCTTAAATAATACAGCTGACCCAAATTAATATGAATGAAACATACCCTATTATCAAATTAAGTTTTTAATCTAAGACCTTATCACTTAGAAACTCTTGGCTCAGAAGTCTTTATTTGATTAATTCTACCAAATATTTAAGAAAAAATAATAGCAATATTTCACAATGTCTCTTAAACTACAGAGGAACATGAAATAAAACCCAATGCATTGTATGAGATTAGCATAACTTTTATACCCACAAAGACATTACAAAAAAATTACAGACCAATTCCCTTCATGAGCATAGACAAAAAAAAAATCCTTAATAAAGTAATTGTATTAGTAAGTCAAATACAATTCCCAAACAGGATAATTTACCATGCACATAAAGGGCTTGTCCCAGGAATGCAAGGTTGATTTTACATTCACTGAATTGTTCACTTTAAAATGGTTGATTTAATGATATGTAAATTTCACCTAAATAAAAATAATCAAAGCATGTAGTTCACCATATAAACAGAATAAAGGGGAAAACCCTACAATCATTTCAATAAATGCAGAAAACACCGTTTTTTACAAAATCTAGCATCAATTTATGATAAAATTTCTCAGAAAACACAGTATACAAGAAAACTTCCTCAATCTATATAAGGGCATCTATAATACTGAGAGACATCCTTAATGGTATTGTATTGACCACTACGATCAGAAACAAGAAGAGGATTCCCACTTTCACTACTTTTATTCAACATTGTACTGGAGATCCTGACCATTTTCAATAACAGTGAAAGGATGTAAAAGGCATAAAGATCAGAAAGGAAGAAGTACACTGTCTATTTGGAAATGACATGATTGTTTACAAAGATAGCCACAAGGAATCTAAAAAGTTATTACAAGATGCAATATGTAAATTTAGCAAGATTGTAGGACTCTAGGCTTTCTTTAGAAATCAATTTCATTGGTATATGTACAAATATGCCATTGGAAAATAAAACTCAAAAACAATTCCCCTTATAATAACATACACATGTAAAATATTAGGAAAATATTTTTGAATACATGTATCACATCTGTATTCTGAAACTAAAATATATCGTTAAGAAAAAATTAGGAAGACCTAACTACCAAACTCTATGGTACTGGCATTGGAACTGACAGGTCAATGCAACAGAATGTCCAAAAATAGATCCACATTCATCTTATTTTTGTTTTAACAAAGGCACCTGAGCAATCCAACAGTAAAAGAAAAAGACTTTTCCACAAATGGTAGTGAAGAAATTGAATATGCACATGGGGAAAAAAACACCTGAATTTCAACACTTACCCAAAAGGCATCTGAAGTAATAAAGACATTATTTTCAAGATCAGGGATAAGCAAAGTTTTCTTAAATGGCTCATAGAAACCATAGCCATAAAAGAAAAAAATGTGATAAATAAGACATCAAAACTTAAAAAATTTGCTCCACAAAAGATACCATTAAAAAAAAAAATGAATGGACAAGCCATAAACTATGAAAAAAATAATCATACTCAAAGGGTTTTATCTAGGGCAAATAAAAAATTTCTTATAACTCAACAATAAAAAGACACACAATAAAAAGCTAGCAAAGTATTTGTTGATTCTTCACAAAAGAAATGTACAAATGACCAGTGAGCAAATGATGAAGAGTTCATTATTGTTAGTCATCTTGGAAATGCAAACTAAAACCACAAAAAGAGATGTAACCGTACACCCATCAAAATGGCTAAAATGCTGATAACATTAGACATGATCCAAGACATGGAGCAACCAGGTTCTCTTACATTCTTGGTGGCACAACTACTATGGGGGAAAGTTCTGACAGAGTCTGAGAAAGATAAGTACATACTCACCATAAGATCTAGCAAATCCATGAACAGAAATGAACTACTGATAGCTCAAAACATTAGACTGAGGGAAAGAAGCCTTACCTTTTAAAAGTACGGACCATGTAAGTCATTTCATAAGAAATCTGGAACAGGAAAATCTAATCTGTAGCGGGCAAGAACCCAAATAGTGGCTGCACCTGGGAAGAGGGTGAGTTAAGAGGCTGGCTGAGAGTGGGCATGAGGAAACTTCTTGGAATAATGGGAATGTTCTGTCTCTTGACAGGGATTTGGGTTGCACAGGGGAATGCATTTGCTAAATCTCAGTGCATGCCTCAAGATCTGTGCATTGCTTTGCCTGTCAATTTAAAAACAAAATAAAAAATTATAAGTAAATACTGAATCGTGTTAATGCCATGAATGCTGAAGTCTTTAGAATGAATGTACTGATGCTTGCAGTTTCCTTAGAAACGAAAAAAAATTAATTAACGGATGGATACATATTTTATAGAACAAATATAGTAAAATGTTATGGTGCTTTGAAAATAGTCTGGCAGTTCTTCAAAAGGTTAAACATAGAGTTACCATATGACCCAACAATTCCACTCCCAGATCTAAACCCAAGAGAAATGAAAACAGATGTCCACACAAAAAGATGTATACAAATGTTCTTAGCAGCATTAGTCATAAGAGCCAAAAAGTGGAAACAACCCATATGGCCACCAACTGATGAAAGGATAAATGGAATGTGGCACACCCACACAATGGAGCATTATTCTATATAATAAAAGCCCAGCGACCAAAATGGCAGAACAACCAGAGACTAGAACAACCATGGCCCCTAACACCGGCCAGCTGCCCCCCAGCGAGTAGTTAGGGGCGATCAGGCAGGCAGGTGAGCAGTTAGGGGTTATCAGGGAGGCAGGCAGAGTGGTTAGGGGTGATCAGGCAGGCAGAGGCAGTTAGGAGCGATCAGGCAGGCAGGAGAGCAGTTAGGAGCCAGCGGTCCTGGATTGCGAGAGGGATGTCCTAAACTGGCAGTCTGACATCCCCTTAGGAGTCTTGGATTACGGGATGGGGGATGCCAGGCTGAGGGACGCCCCCATACATGAATTTTGTGCACCAGGCCTCTAGTTGGATAATAAAAAGCAATGAAGTTATGATCCAGGCTGCAGCACGGACAACCCTTAGAGATTCTGCCAAATGAAAGAAGCTAGTCACAAAAGGTCACATATAGTATGATTCTATTTACATGAAAGGACCAGAATATGAAAATCTATAGAGACCGAAAATAGACTGGTTTCCTAGGGCTGCGGGATGGTGACAAGGACACTGGAACTGGGTGTGGGAAGGGGAGTGACTGATAATAGGTCGTGGTTTTTGTGAAGTGATAAAAATATTCCAAGATCAATTGTGATGGTTGCACAACTCTGTGAATGTGCCAAAAAGCACTGAATTGTACATTTTAAATAGATTACTTGTATGGTATGTGAATGATATCCCAACAATGCTATCATACAATGAATTAATAATAAAATGCAGGTGGTGGGTATACAAACTTATTTCAACTCTGCTACATATTTGAAAACTCTTAAAACAATCTTAAGATCTCGATTGGAACTGTTACAGGTCTATGGAAAAAAATTACTATGGAAAAAAATTGGTTTCTGTACACTATTGAGACTTTCCAGTTAGAATAGGTCCCCTGCTGTTTAAATCCCTTTTAAGCAGCCATGATGTACATGATCTCAGGCCACCTCCATTGAGTGTGATAGGAGCCACTATGCCACCACTGCCCACGATAAACGGAGCACGTGTGTGAGCAGAAGAGATACATGCAATATGCATGCCCACCATTCTTTGCCATCCCGTTTACAGATATCATTCAGATGCCCCAAGAGCACAGGATTCCGAGGACTCATGATGCATGGATGTTCAGGAGACTCAAAGCAAGTACAAGACATGTATGTTATACCTACCAGGGAGCAAGCGGGGACACTGACGTCCCACGTCCACACATCCCCAGTTCTGCAGGCTTTACATGCCTTTTTCATTTGCATGATCCTGAGACCCTTCACTATCTGCAGTACCTTCCTCTTTAAATCTTCAGTTTCTCCTAACCTCCCAGGTATAACAAGAATGAAGCGTGTGTTCAGAGTGCTAAGTGTCTGACTGCCTGGTTTAGTGGCCACCCCTCTTTCAGAGAGCTGCTTCTCTGGATTTGCGTCACTTTCATGATGAATAAAGCATAGAGAATCACTCTCAGCTGGCGGCGATATTCATAGACTTCCCAGATTGGGAGAGACCTTAAAAGACCATCTTGTCCCTCCTCCTGTCACCAACCACCACGACATCTACACCAATGCTCTTCACAGAGAGGGCAGCAGCTGTCACCAATCCACCCAGATCTATAGGCTGTCCCTCCGTGACCCAGCCTCAGGTTAGCAGATTCCTGTTGATTAACAGTTTTGAGAGCCTTGGATGAATACAGTACTGAAATTAGCAGGAAGTCATGGAAATAATTCTCCTGCACTCAGCTTCTTGTGCTGACAGCATCTGACAGATGAGGCAAATGTGGACAGGCGGAGATGCTGGGATGGCCAAGGGTGATGGGGGGCTTGGAGCTGCCTGCGCCGAGGCCGATAATTACTGACTCCCAGGCATCCACTTGGAGAAGAGGATGCTATGCATATAACTTTGTCTCAGCACATGCTGCTCTTAGCCGATGAAGGGAGAGATTTTCCAAGGAAAATGGGTTGAGGGTCACTTCTGTCCCAAGACCTAGGCCCTCTTCCTGGTGAGTGACCAGCATTCGGAGGGCAGTGAGATTTATCTTTTTCTTTTACATTCCTGCCAGCCTCGTGGAATCACAGATCTGGAGACAGGATGTATGTGAGTCATGGGATACCAAAATCGGTCCTTGAGTTATGGGATTCAAAAAGCAATGGCTACTCCAAAATGCTTATTAACTACTATGGGGGTTTCAACGTGTGTCCCTAATTTTTTTTTTGAGACTTCTCCCTCCAGAGATGGAAATTCACTCCCCTCCTCTCAAGCGTGGGCTGGATTTAGGGATTTGCTTCTAACAAGTAGAGTGTGGCAAGGGAAAGGTGCTAAGTTCACAATGGAGGAAACTGGCAGGCGCCCCCTTAACCAAACCAGTAAGGGTAAACAGTGAGGTTGATGTCAGGTAGCTGGGCCAGCTTCTGGGTGGGCGTGCAGCCTGTGCAGCCACACACGGCTCCGCCCTCTGAGGAGCCCCACCCTTCTTTCAGCTCAGCTTTTGGCGTATAGGAATCCTTAATGCTTTTCTCTTTGAATTTGTGTTTTGTAAATTAAGCCGGATGGAAAAACGAAGCATGTGTGTGAGCAGAAGAGATACATGCAATATGCATGCCCACCATGCCTTGCCACCCTGTTTACAGACAGCATGCGGATGCCCCAAGAGCACAGGGTTCTGAGGACTCACGATGCGTGGAAGTTCAGCGAGACTCAAAGCAAGTACAAAGCACATGTGTTACACCTACGACTGAGCAAGCAGGGACACTGACAGCCTTTAGAAGTCACACTTCCCTTCGGAACCAGACTTCCTTTGAAGGAAGGCAATGGTTCTATAAAACATAAATCACCAAGAAACCCTATCCTATCCTTTCTTACTCATGTTACTTCCCTGTTTCAGTCTATTATTAACATTAAAAATGGTAACAGAAGGAAAGTGGAATACAAGGCCACCACTGTTCCTTTTCCGTTTAGTCTGATCGTATTCATGAATGAGCTGAAGGGACAGAGTGATGGTAGAATCACTCTGCTCTTTGGGTAAGAACAAAACACGTGTGCAGACTTCAAAATACAAATTGTGCAATTGTGATGAATCTGCATGCAAGTTAAATGTTCTTATATTTTTCCTTAAAACTGTCATTGCACAATATAAACATAAACGATGATATTCATGGCATCATGTAAAATGTTATCTTTTCTTCATTTAGGGTGGCATTAAATTAATGGCAAATAAAAGTTAAGAGGGCCGAAACCGGTTTGGCTCAGTGGATAGAGCGTCGGCCTACAGACTAAAAGGTCCCGGGTTCAATTCTGGGCACGGGCATGTACCTGGGTTGCAGACACATCCCCAGTGGGAGATGTGCAGGAGGCAGCTGATCGATATTTCTCTCTCATCGATGTTTCTGGCTCTCTATCTCTCTCCCTTCCTCTCTGTAAAAAATCAATAAAATATATTTTTAAAAAAAGTTAAGAGGGAAAATGTAGAGAAAAAGAAAAAGTTTTATATTTTAGTACCTTTAACATTTTTTTTTTTGCCTTTTGAACACACAGGTTCACTTTTTCATTCTACACTGAGCCGTGAAAATTACATAGCCAGCCCTGCATATACACCAATATGATGTGAACATTTCTGATATTCTTCCCCCAAATCCTTAACTCTACTCTAGTCTATCATAAGTAAGAGGTAAACTCAATTCAGGGACATCCTCAAAATACCTGAACAGCGTTCTTCAAATGCATGTCCACCATTCCCTGTGTGCATGTAATGAACGGGAAGAAAAGACCAAGACCCTGTTGCGTAGGGAGGAGAAAAGAAGACATGACAACCAGATGCAACATGGTCCTGGACCAGGTGCTGAACCAGGAAAAGGTGCTGAACCAGGAAATCCAAGTAAGCCTGTAGTTCAGTTAAGCACACTCATATTAGATATGCAAGTTAACGACTTAGTTTTGATATATGTACCATCCTATACAATAAATAGGTAATATGCAAATTAACCCTCACACCCTCACAAGATGGCCGCCTATGACCAGGCTTGCAGGGGGTTAGTGAGGGACAACCAAACGACTGAGCATCAGGCTGCAAAGATGGTGGCACCCACAGCCAATAAGGAGGGAATATGCCAGTGAGGAGCAACTAGGCCAGCGGAGGGGAAGTTAGGGGTGACCAGGCCAGCAGGGAGGGGTCAGTTGGGGGCGACCTGGCCAGCAGCAGAGGGCCGTTAGGGGTGACCAGGCCAGCAGGGAGGGCAGTTAGGGGCGATCATACAAGCAAACAGAGGCAGAGGGGCAATCAGGCCAGCAGGCAGGTGAGCGATTAGGAGCCAGCAGTCCAGGATTGTGAAAGGGATGTCTGACTGCTGGTTTAGGCCCAATCCCTGGGATTGGGCCTAAACCGACAGTCGGACAACCCCCAAGGGGTCCCAGATTGGAAATGGTGCAGGCTGGGCTGAAGGTACCCACCCCATGCATGAATTTCGTGCACCGGGTCTCTAGTCAGTATATAAGATGTGAACACTAGGGGAAGAAACCAGATGGCAGGTATATGGGAACTCTATGTACTATCTTTGTTACTCTTCAGTAATTCTAAATTATTTCAAAATTATTTCCTTTTTCAAAAAAAGTATCAACTCAGGGTCTACTATGTGCAGAGCACCACTAAAGGTGTGCTCACATTTTTATTCTTCTTTAATCTTCATAATAGCACTATGAAGTGAATATATATTTACTAGAGGCCTGGTGCACAAAATTCGTGCACGTTGTGGGGTGAGTCCTTCTGCCTGGCCTGAGCCCTCTCACAGTCCAAGACCACTCAGGGGATGTCCACCTGCTGGCTTAGGCCTGCTCCCCTTGGGCTAAGACAGCAGATAGGAGAGTCCCACCACCGCCACTGTGCTCGCCAGCGGTGAGCCCGGCTTCTGGCTGAGCGGCGCTCCCCCTGTGCGAGCACACTGACCACCAGGGGGCAGCTTCCGCATTGAGCATCTGCCCCCTGGTGGTCAGTGCACATCATATAGCGACCAGTCAACCAGTCACATGGTCATAATGGTCGCTTAGGCTTTTATATATATAGTTTATTACCTGCATAATTCAAGCCCAGTATTTCTGCACCTAATAAACTCAGAAACTGTCAATGCACTTGGGTAATTTTGCTCCAAAGAGAAGGACAAACATGACTCCAGTGACTCCATAGTCATAATAAGCAATATCTTTTTCAGCTGAAAACGATGCATAATACAAAAGGAATTGAAGTACACTTTGGTGTGTACTACATGATACAGATTTATGTTTGACTTAGGTTTTTATAATTACTTTGTCTTGAAGAAATAAAAAAACCAGAGACTTTGGAGCAGAAAAGCTTGAGTGAGCTTGAACAAGTCACTTAACCCTTCTGAGC
>NW_006298351.1:512867-513133 GCF_000327345.1 Myotis davidii
AGGGGGTGTGGCTCAGACCAGGCCAGCAGGGGGGTAGTTAGGGGCAAACAGGCTGGCAGAGGGAGGCAGTTGGGGGCAATCAGGCTGGTAGGGGGGGCAGTAAGAGGTGACCAGGCTGGCAGGGGATGGAGGTTAGTGAGGGGTGACCAGTCCAGCAGGGGGAGGGGTGCAGTTGGGGGCAATCAGGCTGGCAGGGGGAGGCAGTGAGGAGCAACTAGGCCAGCGGAGGGGAAGTTAGGGGTGACCAGGCCAGCAGGGGGGGGTCA
>NW_006298351.1:514397-534769 GCF_000327345.1 Myotis davidii
CTGGATCAGGGTGGGGATGCCTGTCCAGTCTGGGTGAGGGGCTGAGAGCTGTTTTCAGGCTGGCGGTTGACTGAAGCTCCCTACTGCTCTTTTTTTTTCTTTCTTTCTTTCTTTTTTTTATTCTGGGCCATCTTTAGCTTTGAGGCTTGGCTCCAGCTCTTAGGCCTCTGCTGCTGAAAGTAGGTTTCTGGCCTTTGCTTACAATGTTGCGATCCTGCTGGCTGAAGCCAGGCAGACTAAAGTAGGTTCCTGGGGTTTTGTTTAGCTTCAATATTTTTTACATATGCTTAGAGTTGCAGGCTCAGAGTCCTGCACGGCAGGCGGGGAACGTTGGAGTCCTCCGTCACTGAAGCAAGCAAGCCTCATGTTAGTTTCATCTGCCTGGCTGCCAGCCGCCATCTTGGCTGGCAGTTAATTTGCATATCTCCCTGATTAGCCAATGGGAAGGGTAGCGGTCATACGCTAATTACCATGTTTCTCTTTTATTAGATAGGATGTGTGTGTGTGTGTGTGTGTGTGCGTGTGTGTGTGTATTTTCCATTTTTCAATAAAGAAATTGAACTCAAAATGCCAAAGTGGTCACCTGAGATCATAAATATCTAAAGCAGCGAAGCCAGGATTATACCAAGCCCAATTATCACTTTTTTCCCTCTAACATCATTGTTCCTCATTGCCTCCCAGATAACATCCAAATTCTAAGCCTTGTAAACCAAGGTCTCCCTTCTCTTGCTTTAGTTCCAGGCTTATATTATTTTCCACTGTGTTGCTTCACACATATAACTTCCCACCAAATGTAGCTTCTTTCTGATCACAAGGCACAGACTGCATTTTCCCTATTTTATGTTCATATTCACACTGCTTCCCTTGCCTACACGCCCCTCGCTCCTCACCTGAAATATCCACAAATCGAATCTTCCTTTCTATTTAGGACCCAGCTCCACTGCTTCTTTCTCCTTGAAACCTTTCCTTATCTTTCTTGTGGAGTGATCTCTCTCCTTTTCCTCAAATGCACAGTAGTGTATGAAATTCTATATGATGAATAATTAAAAATAGCAATAATAAACAATATTAATGTGAAACAATTTCCATGCCAGGCACTGTCCTGAACTCTGTGCATGTGCCATCTCATTGTGTCCTCACACATGGCAGTCCTCTGAGGTAGATGCAACTGTCTCATCTATTTTACAGATTTCAAACAACAACACTGAGCCCAGCTGGTGTTGCTCAGTGGTTGAGCACTGACCCATGAACCAGGAGATCCAGTTCAATTCCCAGTCAGGGCACATGGCAGGGTTGTGGGCTTGATTCCCAGTAGTGGCTGTGCAGGAGGCAGCCAATCGATGATTCTCTCTCATCATTGATGTTATTATCTTTCCCTCTCCCTTCCTCTCTCTGAAACCAATAAAAATATATTTTAAAAAAACATACACACAAGAAAAAACTGAGATTTATAGAATTTAAGTAAATCACCTCAGGTCACAGAGCTGCTACTAGTAATACCATAAAATTATACAATTTCTGAATGAAGGATTTCTTAAAGGCCAACTAACTCAACTGGTTACCTAGTGCTTAAGCTTTCGTTAGCATATGAGGAATCTAGATCCAGAGACATTACAAGGCACAGACTGCATTTTCCCTATTTTATGTTCATATTCACAAAACAGGCTTTTTACAAAACAGGTCCCTGGAACAAACGTTTTTTACAAAACAGGTCCCTGGAACAAACGTTTTAGACAGGACCCGACAATCCTAACACAGGGCTGTCTCCATCAGGCCACATGCAGCTTCACACATCTTGGCCAATGAATATCCTTGGCCCATTAGGAGCCCTGGCAGGACATCACGGCAACTCATGGATGAGGAAGCCTTCCCACATTTCTTCGGAGAATCTACGAACGGTCTCTGCTGTGGAGCATGATGACCTGTGGATGGAAGTCGTCCTCAGTCTGCGGTACCCAGACCAGCTGCATCAGCATCTTCTAAAAAAATCTTGTTTGAAATGAAAATGATTGGATTTGAAATGAAAATTATTGGTATGAAATGAAAATTATAAACCCAAGACCAACTAAATTAGGAACTCTGAGGATGGGGGCCAGGATTCTGGTTCATGAGCCTTCCAGGAAATGCTCCATGCTAAAATTTGAGAACTACTGTACTAGGGTGAATGGTAAGGCACAGATGGAGATGTATGTTAGCACCAAGACAATTCCGTGAGTTTTCCGGGCTACCGTGTGGATTGAATTGTTTGTTTCATGAGGCCCCTGGTTTTCTTTTTTCTTAACAGACTCACTTGTCCATAGCATCTGAATCAGGAAGAACAGGTGAGAGAAATCCTTTGAGCTGGACAAAGTCAGCATCTTGGCTTATCTCAGATCTATTCTTCTCCTCTCTCTTGGGTGAGAGTTATCACACAGGTCCTCCATATAAAATAGGTTAATGAAAAAAATGTCAGGGATTCCTCTTATGAATATGAGAGAGCTTTCTTCAGGCTCTTGTTAATGCAGCTGTGCCTTGATGTTCCGCCCCTAACATCGCAGATTGAGTTATGTTTTCAAGCTCTTAATTCCTCTATATTAACAATGATTCCATCCACACACTTTGCCTTTGTAGTGTCTCCCTTTATTGGTGGAATACATTTCTCTGTCTCACCGGTGCTGACCTTGGCATACTGACCTGGTTTTTGCCAGTGGAGGGTAAGCAGATGTGACATGAGCAGAGGCGTTACACTTGCTAACATAACAGGGGCCTATTGACCATCTTAACCCATTGTAAGAAGAGCAAGCCCCAGATAACCAAAGAGGAGGATGGAGCATGTGGCTCATACTTGAATTCAATCCTTTGCCTAATGCCAAGCTCAGATGACACCAGCTGACCCACAGCCAGCTCAAAGGTTCATGAATAAGAATATAAATATTTGTTGTAAGGCAATAGGAATTTGATGTGTGTTACCAGCAATAACTACTACGCTAAGATTATCTCAGAGCTACCAGAAACTCTGCAGCCAACCTTCACAAGAGAAGAAGAAATATAAGCATCCCAAGTACCTCCAGGAAGAGATCTGAGAATATGACCAAGACACCAGAGAAAATTCTGCTTGTGCTTAGGATGGAGGAATTCAAGACAGACTATTGCTCCCACAACTAAAATTACCAGGAAATATCATATACCTTTTAAAGACATTTAAAAAGAGGACTCTACGCACTAAGAAGTCTAAAAAAATTAAATTTCAGGGAGAGTTGAGCCTTTCCTACAGGATCCAAGAATACTGGCTGCTTTTCTCTCTGGTAGCATCTGCCATGTTTAGGCAACAGAGGGTGGAAGGCTCAAGCTTTCCATAAGCATAGGTTTTGTAAGGGGTAATGATAAGTTAATGAACACTTTCATTGTCATATGATGAATTGAAACTTGTAGGACTCCGCACCCCAAAACAGCACTAGTTCTCCTGGGCACCAATTCCTCCCCCCAGGACTTCAACTAAGTACATGATGTCATTGCAGAAGGTTGAGGGCTGGACTGGAAAGAGAACACTTTCCCTTTACTTAATGGTCCCAAGGGCTAAAAGTTCTACTAGAGAAAGGGGCCAGTAATACACACAGGATACATCTTGATCTTGGATATTTGAAACCAGAAGTGAACTGAAACTAAATAAAGCTACAACTCAGATGTGACCTAACCCAGTGGTTGGCAAACTGCGGCTCGCAAGCCACATGTGGCTCTTTGGCCCCTTGAGTGTGGCTCTTCCACAAAATACCGACTTCTGCGCATGGGCCACCAAGTTTCAGTCGCACTGTATATGCATGTCCGCACGTGGTATTTTGTGGAAGAGCCACACTCAAAGGGCCAAAGAGCCGCATGTGGCTCGCGAGCCGCAGTTTGCCGACCACTGACCTAACCCAACTCATGACTGAATCTAATTGAAGTCATCAAGCCCTTATTCTTCCTCACTGAGGAATGTTGTCTCTCTGGGGTAAGAGAACATTTACTCCAGTTTCAATGGTTGTTTAGAACACAGTATGTGGCATACATCGAACTGTCAAAGTCCGCAAAGAATCCGGCAACTGCTACCCAGAAACCAGAAGAAAAGTGGTCAATAAATACAGACCCACAGATGACTCACAGATGACCGGCAGGTACTGGAATTAACAGATGATTACTTTAAGAACTTAAAATTGTGCAGTAAAAGAAGAATTAAAAGATAGGTAAAAATGAGAATTGTAATGGAGAGAGAGAATCTGTAAAACAGTTCAAAATAAACACTCTGAAATGGAAAAATAAATTATCTGAAAGAAAGAATTAATTGGATAGGCCTAACATCAGACCTGACACAGTTAAATAAAATAACAGTGAATCCAAACACAAATCAATAGAAATTATGCAACTTGAAACACATAGAGAAAAAATAGTAAGAAGGTACTTGCAAGACAATAACAAATGATGTAATTGGAGTCCCAGAAGGAAAGAATAGAACAGAAAAAAATACTGGGAAAGCTAATGGCCAAAGATTTTCCAAAATCGATGAAAGGTATCAAATTGTAGATTCAAATATATCTCTGAAACTCCACTGGGTTGATGACCCCTTGCACCAGGGTCTGTTTTCCCTTTGCTCACTCTCATGGATGAATCTCCTAACTTTAATGCCTACTCTAGGGGCTCTCAAACTCTCTCATGGAACCCTCACTGTACTGAAGAAGTCCGGCTTGAGATGCCAATGCCTCCACTTCTCTCGGCCTCAGACTAATCTCCCCACATCAAGCCACCAAGGCAAGCGGTGACTGGGTGCTCTCCGCATACATGCTGCTTGTATAGTGAACACCTGACCCAAAGGCAGCTCCTTTATAAGATCGGTGATGTCTAATTTTTTATGAAGTCAAGTTTCTGCCCAGTAGGAATACTTTTAATTAGCTAAGCAAATCTCCAGGAAAGAAAATTGAAGGGCCTGGTAAATCCATAAGAAGAAAAGAATGAAGCATTAGGTGTAGAGTTGAAAAGCCAACATGATAAGGAGATTGTGTGAGGCTTGGAGAGAAGGTCCCTAGAGCCACCTTGGATTATGCATTCGTTTAATCTGTGCGAGATGCGGAGCACTCGAATTTCATTGGCAGGTCTGCAGCAAATGCTAAGAGCAGCGGTTCTCAACCTGTGGGTCGCGACCCCTTTGGCGGTAAAACGACCCTTTCACAGGGGTCGCCTAAGACCATCCTGCATATCAGATATTTACATTACAATTCATAACAGTAGCAACATGACAGTGATGAAGTAGCAATGAAAATAACTTTATGGTTGGGTTACAACATGAGGAACTGTATTTAAAGGGCCAGAAGGTTGAGAACCACTGTCCTAATGGTTGGGACCCATCTCTGTCCTAGTTCATTCCACCCTTACGCCCCTCTACCAGTCTCCTCCTCCTTTAGATATGGCTGGTAGGAGTTTGTTGATATCAACAATTATTAACCAGACACCAACAATGTGCAAGCCCCTATGCTACTTGTAATAAATAGACACAGCAATAGTTTTGGATGTTTTTTGTGTTTTGTTGTTGTTGTTTGCATGAAAATTGATTAATCAATAGAGGCTGTTAAGGGAGCTTTGTTATGAAGGATTCTGAGGCCTTTTCCAAGCAGTATGGTAAGGAATGTGGTGATTGGTTATCAATGTCTGCCTGGAGCAGGGAATGAGGGAGAGGCCGCACATTCCATACCTGACAAACTGCTGTAAGGGAAATAAATGTGTGCTAAGGGAGCCCCTGTCCCAACGAGTCTCTCCATCTACTGGAAAGACAGACAAATACAAGTTGCTAAATCACAAACACCCAAGCCAACAGTGAAATATCAACAAATGCTATGACAACACACGTGGGAGGGCAATTTATCTTAACAACGAGGACTGGGAAAAGTTTTTGTAGAAGGGGTGGCGTGATCTGAGCTCTGCCTTAAATGCAATTAAAACAGTTGTGAGTCCAAGTCAAAGTTGTAACTACAAGTGGCTTTTGGCCATTTAATTTTGAGCCACTCCTTTTTTATTCTTTTCAAACCCAGCACTTCATTTTGGATATTGTGAGCTTGATGCCTTGGTCTTATTTGAGTTGGGGAAGCCAATGTCAAGCATGATCTCCTGGTTCCTTCTGGAGTTCCTTGCAGGCAACATTTCATGGCCTCCGGCTCAGGCTATGCACAATCCCACTCCCAACCTACCCAACCTGCAGCACATTAAGAGCTGGGATCCACGGACAGAAGACGATTTCCATTGGCTGACAATATACCCATTGTCATGCTCCCATGTTAGTTGCCCTCCTTGAAATATTACATTCTCCTTTGTGCAAATGACACAAAGGACTTGGAAATAAAGTAGTATTTATAAGTTTAATTTGTCTTTTTTTTTTTTAAAAAAAAAAATGAGACTGTCTGGTGAGATTCAAATCTGCCTGATGAGAATCAAACAAAGTTAGGTTCTCCACTGTATGAACAGAAGGAGAGGGATGGCTGGATCTACTCAGGAGGTAGGCCCTGATTCAGCCATTTGCAAGGGTGAGCAAGTAACTGACCATATAGTACAGAGGAAGGGCAAAAGCCAGGGCTGCACATGAGCTAGGAGTTTTCTACACAGTAACCCTGCCCACCAGCAAAAAAGGCTGCAATGAATGTTCTGGGCAGGACTAGGAAGGAGTGAGCAGATGGGCAGGGGCATAGGAAAAGAAGGAAGTTCCCTCCTCACCTATCAGTTTTAAAGGTTCTCCCCAGACTCAGTAACTGCTTAAGAACCTGGCATACCAGGGCTAAACTCAGCCGTCATCTTCCTTGTGAAAGCATAGGACAACCACCGCCAAGACAAAGCACTGTATGAATCATTTGAGGATAATAATTCTGACTAGTTATGAACGTATTTGGAGTTCAGAGAAGAAAGGTAAACATGATCTGAAAAGATTAGAAAAACCTCCTGAATGAGGCTGGATTTGGACTGACCTTGGAGAATAGGTAATATTTCATAAGGTAATAATAAGCTTTAGAAAAGTGGGGGTTTAGATATGAATATGTATATCCATTTAACAACAGGTAGAAAACAAGAGAATACATTTCGAGAAAGGTAAGAACATAAGCAAAGGAGCAGAAACACGATTCAACATGACTTGCTTGGGGATGAGAAAGCTAATTTTTTAAAATTTATCTTTACTGTTGAAAGTATTATAGATGTCCCTTTTTTTCCCCCCCATTGACCCCTCCATCCTGCCCTTGCCCAGCCCCCAGACCTACCGCACTATTGTCTGTGCCTATGGGTCATGCATATATGCATATGAGAAAGATAATTTTTATTTCACTGGTGAGCAGGTAACATAGGAGATGTTTGCGTGGGTGGGAAGGAGTCAGATTTGGGAGGGCCTTCAAATCGGTGAAGTTTGGACTTAGGTCAGAAGCCAGCATTGAGATTTATCAATAGGCAATAGGGCACAGAGGAGTGGCAATGGAGTGCAAGATTTGAAGAAGATAATTCTTATAGCTCAGGAAAGAGGAATTGGCATTGGGGGGCTGGCTTGGAGACCGTTGCAGAACTCCAGCCAGAGGCACTGAAGACCTACAACATATGGTTAGATGCTCAAAAATAGCCATAAACTGAATGGATGTAACCTAGAATGGGGGAAACGGTGGCAGGAATGGAGATAAAATGTCAACTCAGAGAGGCAATTCAAATGAACCAATGTCAAGTCTCCATGACAAACTGGATACACAGGTGAATAATTTGAAGAAAGAGCTCTCTAGATATACATGTCTACCTTAAATGACTTCCTATGTAATTTCCTCAGGGAAAATAATACATCATTCCACTTTGGAATTAGATTTCACTTCAGGTCTAATTCAGGCAACAAGGATGGAAAGACTTTCTAATGCAAGCTTTCGCTCCAGCCAATGGCGGGGATGCCAACAAAACCCATCACGAAGTCATTTAAGGATGGTTCTCACCCAATTTGGCAAACTCCATCTTAAAATTTCTCAAGGAATCCACCAAATCTGCATCCTATGAGAAGGGACTGACCTCCCCAGGTGTTTCTATGCATTTAATCCTCACATCAACCCTGTTGATATTGCACAGAACTCTTCCCCCTTAATGACAAAGACACAGTGGCAGGAAGCAGCAGCTGTAGGCCCTGGGGTTCCAGTCTGCCTATCTCTGAACACTTCCATCCATGCTATGCAGGGCCTACGCTTCCAAACCCAAGGATATTTTTATTCTTTGATTCAAAGTAACAGGTTGTAAATACCTCTCTCTTTCCAAGTGCCCAGGTCAAAAAACAGTCTTTATAAGTTAAAAAGAAAAAAGAAATCATGGCAAGTTCTCTGAAGACAAAACTTCTCTCTCTAGTGTGACTTGATTCAAGATAAAGTTGAAAACAGAGCTTTTGTTCCCAAAAGAGCTTTTTTTAAGAATGTGCACGTTTTGTCTTCCAGGCCTCATGTGTGCCTGTTCCGCAGTCACCTCTACTCTCTCCTTCTCTCAATGGATGCATGTTCTGGCTGATGCCTCGGATTGCACGTGCAGACTCAGCTCACAGCTGGATTCAGGGCACTTGTCTTACACGCCTCCTAAGGCAACACCTGTTGACCTGCAGCACCCGAAAGGCCACAGACTCGATGCTAGTTTGAACTGCTCCAAGGCCATCTTTGGTGTCTCTATAATTCCCACTTCAGTTGCCTATTTCCACTTCCAAAGACTCCTGAGATGCCATTGCTATGACCTGAGGGAGAGATACGGAGAGATAGGCCGGGGCAATGGCAAGTGCCCTGGCAAGAGATGGGATCTGAATAAAAAAACATATCAAGCCCTAGCCGGTTTGGCTCAGTGGACAGAGCATCAGCCTGATGACCGAAGGGTCCTGGATACAAGTCTAGTCAACAGCACGTACCTCAGTTATAGGCTCCTTCCCACAGGAGGCAACCATCTAAGTGTTTCTCTCACATCCATATTTCTGTCTTTCCCTCTCTCTTCCACTCTCTCTAAAAATCAATGGAAAAATATCCTCAGGTGAGGATTTTTTATAAAAAGAAAGCATATCAAAACCTTCCCTAGGAGTTATGAAGACTGAGCTTCCATCAGAACATGTGAGTCCATTTCAGCTGGCCAGTGAACACACTTGTCGGGGGACTGGGGAATACAATGGATGATCCTAAGTGTAGGCTGGAAAGGACGTTATGAACACCTCTGCTGATGAATGTATGTGATAGGGGAGAGGCATGAGCAGGGTCCGGGAATGATTAGGGTTTTCATTCATAATACACATGCACTGACTCCTTTTTGAGTGCCAGTTGCTGGGATGAAGCACAGCAGACAGAATCCATGTCGGAGGCTGGCACCCATCATGCGATCACACAATGCATATACTGCAAACTGCTTAATGAAGAAAAATAATCCTTGGCATTATGAGAGTTGATAAAAGGGGCCCTGACCTAGTCTAGGGGTGCGAACTGTCGCAGGCAGGAGAGGCTCAACATGTGAAGGTCCTGAGAGGGAAGCAGTCCCGTGTGCTCTGAGCCCAGTGTGGGGCCAGTGTGGCTGGGGAGGGAGTGGCACGGCCCAGGGATGAAGAGAGGTGAGAATCAACGTTGGCAGAACGCTAGGGGCTTCACAGAATTGTGATGTCTGGTTGACAGAGAACCTGTTTTGCTCACTGCCTGTTGGGCACCATTGACTGGGTGTGCGTGGGCAAGTGGAAGGACCAGATTTGCAGTGGTTAAAGATTCTCCTGGCCACATGGAAAGAACTAGAATGCTGAAAGCTCACAAAGGGTCATTGGTTTCTTGTGAGATCTGCTGAAGTGGGGATGGACGTAGGAAAGAAGCCAGTTTTTGCTGAGTGTCTTTTACAGACCAGGTATTAATGTGACAGGAGTTTAGCGATTCTCATTTCATTTCATCTCCATAAAATTGTTGTGAAGTAGATGGTACTTCTGCTGTTTGATACATGAGGGGACTATGTACTTTAGAAAAAACATCCATCCATCCATCAGCTTATTTAGTCACTTACCAAATATTTTGTGGCGCACCTACAATGAAGGCACCTAACTAGGCACTGGGATTACATTTGTGAACAAGACGTGGTCCCTACTCTCAAAGAACTCATATACAAATGGAGAGACAGATGAGTACATGGGTGATTATAGTTCAGTGGAGAACGTTCTATGACATGGGTAAGCCCATTGTGGTTGGAAGAGCAAAGGCAAGACAGCCATCCTTGCCATGGCAGGTCAGAAATCTCCAGCAGGTCTTGCCACTTGGGTCATGTCAGAGCCAATTCTCACATCTATGTAAATGCACCTTCATCTGGAACCCGCGTGCTTTTCATAAATATAATGGAAGCAGTCACTTTGGATTTTGGTAACCTTTCTGAAAACACACGACACATGTTTACTAAATCCCACGGGAGGCTGAGCTGGGAAGCACTGTATAAACAAGCTCAGCCCGGCTGGCAGACCGCAGCCACCTCCCCCGCGCTGCCCGCCTGGGCTGCAGCCAGGCCGCTCTGGAAGCGCGCAGCACTGAGGCCTCTGGAAGCACCCGCCCAGGACAGGCTGTGCATTAACGAGCTCCGCCATGGCAGAGGGGCACTTGGCACCTCAGCCAATGGAAATGGCCCCTCAGGCCAAACATAAATGAAGTGCACAGGCTGCCAGCGTGTGGGAGCATGAGAGGAAGAAATCTGGGTTGAGTGAGAATGAGCTATTAATTATAATCTCAGCTCGGGCCTAAGAGTGGTGAGAAGTGCTTCTTCCAAAGATCACTTGTCTCAGAGAAAAGGCGAGTGCTGTCACCCATTCTGTCCCAACTCACAGGCCCACAGCACAATGTGCACATGCGCACGCACACACATACACACATTCTCACACACATACACTCATCTACACTCACAAATACATACTCTTATACATACACACATAACTCATGCACACTCAAACACACTCTCACACATACACTCTCACACACACTCACATAAGTGGTAATTCACTCACAAATACATACTCTTATACATGCACACATAATTCATGCACACTCAAACACACTCTCACATACATACACTCTCACACACACATACACACACTCACATACATACACACAGTCACACATATACTTACACTCACACACATATACTCACACACACTAATACACTTGCACACTCACATTCACAATAAACACACTCACATCCTCATATACACATACACTTATGAACAATCACATACACACACACAAACACACATACATACACTCACACACATATTTTATGAAGCACTAATTATGTGCCAAGCATGGCAGTTAATGTTTGTCTGCATTATATTTCATTTCATTCCTATAATTACCCCTCATGATTATGTCTTAATTATTACATATTCCTTATCACTAGACCAAAAATAGAGAGCCCCCCACCTCCATGCTCCATTTGACTTTCTCGGCTCTTTTCTTATTTTAAACAAATTTATGAAAAAAGACAGGTTACTTAGAAAAGATACTACACTGCATCAGTTTCTTGTTCTCCACTGGGACCCCAGGAAGGGAGCTGACATCTATGATGTGGGCCTTGGAGGGGGCTCATGCTGTGTTACCCCAGGAGACCACAGGAAGAGGGGAAGTGGTGCCTTTTGGGGAGTGTGGAGAGAGTTTCACAGGGATAAAGAAATGGAGCCTGAGCTGCTCCTACCTAGAGAGGAGATGCAGGTGGGTGGCAGACCCTGCCTGGCGGACACCCTGGTGGGAAACAGGAGTGGGCTGCCACATCTGTGCTCCACGAAAAAGGCCACTGGGCAAGGCTCCTCAGGGCAGAGCCCTCTGGAGTAGCACCTTGGACAGAGGAGGCCAGGATCAACACCTGCAGCGGAAGGGCCAACCATAGGGGATAAGGCACCCAATGCACCAACGGAGGACCTGTTCCCTCTTCTGATTTCCAAAACTCACCCCACACTCAGGGCATAGAAAGGCCTTCCTGGAGGTCAGCTTGCATACTACATACCATCTCCAAAGACACTGCCCATTAATCCACAAAATAGGTCCCTCCCCTTATGTTATGTTCATATAAACTCAGCATTAAACACAGTGCTTCTATCATGTACTCTTTTTTTGCATTAACTGATTTTTAGTGCCTCCAGGTGCATTTTTGTGCATGTGTATGCATGCATGCTTGTGCGTGTGTATGCATGTGTGCATCTATGGGTGGGCACACATGCAGAGGCAGGAAAACCGGGGGCCATCTGAATGATTCTCTTAGAGCTGTGCATGAAAGTAATGCACTTCTTACAGACTCAAATTAACATTATTGAGTGGCACAGAATGAAGGAGAGAGGGAGGGAGGCCGGCAGCCAGCAAGCGAAGCCTCCCTGACTAGGGGCCAGCATGTCTTTCCCCACAGGAAACAGCAAGGCCAGGCTCAGAGCTCAGGCAGACGGGGCAGCTGCCTGCCTGGCATGGTTGAAATCTCCCGTCCATCCCAAAGTCTCCCCTCAGTAATCCTTCAGCACACTGGATCTCCTCCCATATGTCACTCTTTGGGTCTTGGCAAAGCCCTCATTTTTAAGCAGGGATGAGGAGGCATTTACATATGAACTCTGTGTCAGTATAATGAGTTACTTACAACCATGGCCCAGAGATGAGATTGAATAAAGTCTGCATCACTATCTGGTGATTCTTGGCAACATCTTGTACCTCTTTTTGCTTCTAACTTCTCATGCATCAAATGTTTTTTTGGTGGTGGTGGTAGTGGTAATTTTTTTGTGGTTGGTGTGGTGTAACTACAGTATGGTGGAGAGAATTAATAAATGAAGAGATGTAAGTGAAGTAAATGGCTTAAGTCAATGCTAACCTCATCACCACCACCACCATCACCATCATCGCCATCACTATCATCACTAGCTATTCATATCCTATGCAAGATGTGGTTTAAGATTGACCAGCTTTGTAACTGAGTAACATGAAACATGAGCAACAGCAGGGACATGTTTTGATGTGGGAGAGTGAGGGGGGAACTGCCAGGGAGGAGGAGGTTTTGTCAAGATAAGCAGCACCGCACAGGGTCCCGAGCGGATGGTGATGGGGGTGCACCCTCACATGTGTGTGGTTGTAGAGCCAGATGGGCTATGATAGCAGCAGCTCCTTTAGCCCCTTCAAGCTTGATGGGAGGAGGGCTAACTGCAGAGACGAGTCAAACATCCCCTGCCACCAGCGCTACCCTCTCTAGGGCGCTGCCAGAGCCCCGCGGTCTTGCAATGTGAGAGCTCACACAGACACCAGACATCTGCAGCACCAAGCCATTCATGGTCCAGAGGGGAGCAGTGCAGCTCAGAGAGGAAGAAAGCTCACCCCAGGTCACAGAGCAGGACAGCTCTGGATTGGGGATTGATACTCATGCCACTGGGCTCCCGCTCCAGCACATCTTTCGATGCCTACAATGTCTCAATTCCAAGTTCGGCACTAGCCTGTGACAGAGATATTTATCACGCAGCTCCCTTGTAGCTTCTTTCGGTCCTAACTAGGCCCCTTGCTAACTGTGGTCTTTAGGGGCACCCTCCCCCTCCCTGAATTTGTAAATGGGGTGGCTTCTCTGGTTGGTTTCTAAAGTCCCTTTAGCTTTGATGATCTGTGCTTCCCCAGCTCACGAGTCACGGAGGCTGTCAGATGTCCGAGTGGGAGGAGGACAGAGCATGACAGGTGGTGTCCCTGACTCTGGGCGGTGGGGGGCTTGGCAGAGCTTCCTCCTCCTCTGGTGGGGAGGGTGGGCGCTGGCAGGAGGGCCCACCCACTTTGGACAAAAGCTATGATTCACCCAGTGGCAGAAGGAAAGGAGGGTGGCATGTCAGCCAGTAGTAGGAGATGCCGCAAGAGATACACCAGTGATCTTTCAGGCCCTAGACCAGGGGTCCTCAAACTTTTTAAACGGGGGGCCAGTTCACTGTCCCTCAGACCATTGGAGGGCTGGACTATAGTTTTAAAAAAACAACAACTATGAACAAATTCCTGTGCACACTGCACATATCTTACTTTGAAGTAAAAAAACCAAAACGGGAACAAATACAGTATTTGTATTTGCATGTGGCCCGCGGGCCGTAGTTTGAGGACCCCTGCCCTAGACCCACTTGCATCAACGGCCTGGAGCTGACTCAGGCTGACCCAAAAGCTCGAATTCACAACACTCACTGAGATTCAAGGAGACCACTATTCTGGGGACAACGATATTTCAAGATTATGCAGCCAGTTTTAGTGACTCAGTTCTTCATGGCTCAGCCAGAGGGGTCTTTCTAAAATAAAAACTGGGTCATGGAATTTTCTTTCTTAAACCCTTGTAGGGACTTCCCCAATCCCAGCCATGGCCTCCAGAGTGGTTAGATGTGGCCTTTACTGCCTTTCTGGCATCCTCCCAGCCTGCACCCCCTCCACCACGGCCTCACTCCATTCCTATTGGCCCGCTCCTTTTCCAAAGGACCCTTGCTCATTCCCTCCTCCCTCTTCTGCATATGCTGTTCCCATCTCAGAAATGCTGTTCACTGTCCTCCTCTACCATCCATTCCCAATCCTTCTTCAGGTTTCTGAATATACATTAACTTAGCAGAAAGGCTCCTCTTACCATCCCCAATCTAAATTATGATCCCTTCTGATATTCTTGCTCACAATAACATCAACTTTTTCTTCTTAGCACTTTCTTCCATTTGTAGTTATATATTTGCTTGGGGGTTTTTGTTGCTCTTACCCCCTTCCACTATTCTCAAGTTCCATGAAACCAAGACCCATGTTTATCCATTACCTCTTTTAAATGCCAGTCCCTAGCACAGTGCCTAGCAAACTGAACACACTGGAAAAATTTTTTCTTTCTTTTAATAAAAGGAACGTGTATTAGACCCACATTAGGAACAACTGTCCTGAAGTGTGAACCGCCCACAGCTCCTTCCCAAGTGCCCTCAGGGGATGTGTGCGATTACGTAAATCACTGCTTTGCATCACTCTTCCGGGGGAGAGCAGCTTTAGAGCCATAAAAATGTCAAGGCTGGACAGAACTCTAGAAAGAACATCTCAGCCAGTGGCTGCAAATCCTCCCTTAGCAGTGGAAGCTGTTTCCTGGCCAAAGCTTTCTCCAAACCCCAATAGATAAACCACATGAAGGCCAAGTCTCTAACTACAGTGGGGGGGCTAGGGGCACAGGGAAGAGGTTCCTAGATTACTCTCCACTAACGGGGTCCCTAGTGTGGACTAGTGAGGGTGGTCCACCTTGGGTGTAGGCAATAAGCGGGTGCCTTGCCCTAGCTGGTTTGGCTCAGTGGATAGAGTGTCAGCCTGCGTGCGAACTGCAAGGGCCCAGGTTCGATTCTGGTCAAGGGCACATGCCTGGGTTGTGAGCTTGATCTCCAGTGGGGGACTTGTAGGAGGCAGCTGATCCATGATTCTCTCTCATCATGGATGTTTCCTTCTCTCTCTCCCTCTTCCTTCCTCTCTGAAATCAATAAAAAAATATATTTTTTTTTAAATAAGGGGGTGCCTTGTCTGTAGAGGATTTGAAAACAATAATGCAATCAAACAATAAATATAAAACAGTAATGTGGACATAAAACAACAGATCAGGTAAAGTTTGGTCAGCTTCTCATGAGGCAACTCTAGATAATGTCAGTGATAACTGCTCCTTGCCAGGAGAGCTGGCCCCCCTCCTTGGGTGCTGAAGATTCTCTTGGCCTTCCTCCAGGGCCGTGGTTGGCAAACTGCGGCTCAAGAGCCACATGCGGCTCTTTGGCCCCTTGAGTGTGGCTCTTCCTAAGCCTTAAGAGTACCCTAATTAAGTTAATAACAATGTACCTACCTATATAGTTTAAGTTTAAAAAATTTGGCTCTCAAAAGAAATTTCAATCCTTGTACTGTTGATATTTGGCTCTGTTGACTAATGAATTTGCCGACCACTGCCCCAGGGAATATGACCCAAAGTCCTCATCAAGGAAGGAACTGACTTCGTCAAATAGCAAGGCTTCCATGTCGGGCAAATTCAGAATGAGGGCACCCAAATGGAATGAAGTCACCCTAAGCACTAGCTCAAACGGCTTTGTGCTACCCTTGTGGCCACTCCCAGGACAGAGGCTTGCGTCTTTGAGAGGCAGGACCGGGTAGGGCTCAAAGGCACAGACTGTGTAGCCAAACGTCATGGGTTCAGATCCCAATCATGCCCTTGCCTAGTGTGCTGAACTTGGGTACTTCACATTTTTGAGCTCAAGTTCTCATCTATAAAAATGGGGATACTAAATGACCTGCTGCAACGTACCGCTTTGAGGATGAGAAAAGACAATCTGCTGACTATTTGGCAAGGGAGCAAGCACACGTAAATGGCAGTTTCAGTCACGGCTTGGGATTTACATGTCTGGGGTCTTCTTTATCTTGGTGCATCGTTGATGGTTGTTGGGGAAAAACACGGGGTATTAGATATATCCTTGCTGCCAGCTTTGTAGGGACACCTTGGTCTCTCTGGGGGTGCTCCTTGGCAGTGGCTGAATGTGCAAAATGTTTCTGTCAACAAAAAGCAGCCCGGAGTACTGGTGAAACCCCCAAAGTGATCTGCCTGATCTTGATAAACTAACAAATGAACCAGGTGAGGGGGACCGGGTGACTGCTCTCTGCACAGGCCCATTAGAAATCAAGCTTTCTTCTTAGACCTAGAGCACTACTGCTCTTTCTGCTCCCATAATCCCACGAGCTTCCATAGACTCAAATAATTTCCCCTCTGTGTCTGGGTAAGTCACTTTTCATTTCGCATCTCATTTCATCCCTGCAATAATCTTGTAAGGTATTTCCATTTGGAAAATGAAAGCTCAAGAAGTAAAGCAACGTGTCCAAGGTTGCCCACCTCACCAGGAACAGAGCAAGTAGGAGAACCCGGGCCCACGAGAATCTGAAGTCTCTACTATTTCCTCCATGCTACTCTGTTGTTCTTTCCATGTATTTATCTCTCAAGCATTCATTCATTCATTCATTCATTCACTCATTATTATGCCAGCCTTGGAAATCAGGGGTCCTCGTGCCCATTTTTGCGGGGGGAACAGAGCTTTAGAGAGACCACAGTGATTACCCATTGTCACATAATAATTTTGAGGGTGCAGCTATGAATCTAAAAGGTGTAGCCTTTGGGGCTCATCCAACTCACTCCCGTGTGCATGCGAGGATCCCCCATCTTCTCCAGCTCCCTCGTGGCTTTCCTGAGAGAAATGCAGAAAGGAGCAGGGAAGGCATGTAATTCTTCCCAGGCTGTGCAGTAAACTCTTTCTCAGTCCTGCTTCTGTAGGACTTAGAAAAATCTCCCTAAATGAGCTCTACTTCAAGATTTTCAGAAACAAAAGCTTTGTCCTGGATCCTGGTAGCATCAACTCCCTGATGGAGTGGGATTTTCCACTTACTGAGAGAAACTGACTTTTTGAGTGACGACATCCTCCCACCCAGAGTCCTGGATCAGTCCCTGGCTTTAGGTGTCAGAACCTGCCATGAAATTCCTGAGCTTGCATCTCATGGGGCTGGACTGTCATGCCTGGTGTGGGCAGCTGTCCATGCTGAGGCCCATCGCGGAGCTGAAGGGTGCATCCACTCTGATGGGAGCCCACAGAGAAACCCACTCCATCGTGCAGCCCTGTGAGGCAGAACTGGTCCAGCCCGGGAGCATATTAGTCATGGGGATGACTACTGCTGACTTGAGTGCAAGATGGCCCGCACGACCGAGGAGGAGGCCCTGGGCATAGTCCAGGCCAGCCCACTAATTTCCTGATAAGGAAACTAAGGGCCAGTGGGGAGCAGTCATTCATTAAGGCCACCTACTGAGTCATGATTAACAGGAGCATCTGCTCACTCTGAGCAGGGCCTAAGGAACCTGAAGGATGGAGGTGGCCAAAAGCCCCCAAGACGTATAGATACCTTTTGGAGACTGGTTCCATTAGTGTCCTGGAAAAATGCTGGCAGATGCTGGGCTGGGCGGCATGATCGAATCATGAGTCCCCCATCCCTTCCCCATCCTTCGGACTCTGCCTATAGGGCATGAGGCCCAGAAGGTTTCTCAGGAAAGCCTCTGGTACAGACACAGTATTTACAAAAGATGCTGCTGAGGTCAGGCAGGGAGGCGAAGGACTGCATGTGGGCTCCAGAGCTGAGAGAAGCACCCTGGACTTTCACATATGTGGCTGCGTCAGGAGAAAGATGGCTAGGCTTCCTACCCACCATCTGCACGTGCCACCTAGCCATTGTAATCACATTCATGCACTCATTGAACAAACACATAGAGGGTGCCCACATGTGCCAAGCACTGTCCTGGGTACAGGGATATAGAAGCAAATGAAACAAAATCCATGCTCGTATGGAGCCTGTAATTTCCAGACTCATCTCAAATGTCACCGCCTCGGTGAAGCCTTCTCAGGTCACCCCAGACAGAAACGATCCCTCTTCCCATCCTTTTATCAGCATATAAAACCAGGAACTCAGGAACCTTAACATAGGTTTCTTGAATTATTTAATTAGCTCAGTCATCCAGTCATCCACAAACACTTACTAATGAGTTTTATGGTTTTCAGGATGTATGTCTTATCTTCTCAAATACCACACCAACTCGCTGACAATGACAGGGACTATATGTCACCTGTCCATGGATGGTAGACATGAAGCTTACTGGAGGCAAAATAGTCTCTTAGTACCTGCTATCAGAAGGAGGGAGGGGCGATGACTACTAATTAAAACTCGCTGAAGCTTCCGAATTAAAGACAATATTGCTACTATTTCAAGATTAGGAGTAAGTTTCCTAGGAAGGTCAGACTCAGAATTAGGATTAAAGTCAAGGACTTCTGACTATGGGCCTGGGTATTACACAGGCTGTTAGGGTAAATTTAGGAAGAAGAGGTCTCCAAGGGTCACCACCTAGCCACCTCCAGGCTAGGTCCAGTGAAGAGAGCTTAACTGTAACTGGGGTTTGAAGAGGGGGTAGCAGTTGAGCCAAGCCCTGAAGGATGATTGATGAAGAGGAGAAAGAAGGTTGAGGAAACCGCATGATCAAAGGGCTGGACAGTTTTAATGAATGCCGTGTGTTCCGATATAAGGGGGGGCAGGACTGGAAGACCTAGATTCATCCACTTGTAGGACATTTCAATACCATAAGAGTAATATGAACTTTTCTTTCCATTCTTTTTAAAAGTATATATTCTTACTGATTTCAGAGAGGAAGGGAGAGGGAGAGATAGAAACATCAATGATGAGAGAGAATCATTGATTGGCTGCTTCCTGCACACCTACTGGGGATCAAGCCCACAACCTGGGCACGTGACCTGGCTGGGAATTGAACCGTGACCTCCTGGTTCATAGGTCTGTGCTCAACCATGAGCCACATGGGCTGGGCTGAACTTCATTTTTCAAATGTTAGGGAGCCACTGAGAAGTTTTGAGGATGAAGGTGATATGGTCTGACCCAAGACTGGATGCAGATTTCAAAGTCAGATGCACAGGGATGATGGAAAGAGGAGATGCTGACAGAACAATGAGGAAGTACTGTGGTAGTTTAGAGGAGAGGCAATAGCCTCTGCATCCCAGGGGACACCCACCATCCCTTGTCACAGACAAATGACCTGCATACGCTTGACCCTGCCTACCCTTCTCACCTCCTTTCCTATTACTCTAGACCAGGGGTCCTCAAACTATGCTCCCGCGGGCCACATGCAAATACAAATATTGTATTTGTTCCCGTTTTGTTTTTTTACTTCAAAATAAGATATGTGCGGTGTGCATAGGAATTTGTTCATAGTTTTTTTTTTTAAACTATAGTCCGGCCCTCCAACGGTCTAAGGGACAGTGAACTGGCCCCCTGTTTAAAAAGTTTGAGGACCCCTGCTCTAGGCCTTAATCACTGCACTCCCGACGGACTGACACCTGATCCTGGAAGATTGCAGGCAGAGCTAAATCTTGGGGTCCTTACATGTGCTTTCCTCTCTGCCTGCGATAATGATCCCCCATCTACCCACGTGGCTTGGTTCCTTTCCAGATGTCACCAAACTATCTAAATGGCCCCCAGTCATTTTTTAATCCCCCCATCCTGGTTTATTTTTAGTCACAAAATACACCATCATTATGCATACCCTTACTTGTTTGTATCCTTGTTATTTGTTTCCTTGAGGGCAGGGAACGTGCCCTCATTCTTGCCTACATATCCTTAGTGCATACCCACCACATAAGAGGCACTTGGCTCAGATTTGTTGAATGAAAAGCCTTCCTTCGTCCCTAAATCACAGTAATTTCTCACCAACAAAGGCATTTGGTGGGGGGGGGGGGCAATCAAAAAAGAAAATGATTCTTGTCCTTGAGGATCTTACTAAATGTTGCGAAATGTTTGCACACATGTGAACTCTGAGAGCTC
>NW_006298351.1:534835-555590 GCF_000327345.1 Myotis davidii
GGCAGAGATATCTGGCGCTAAAGCGAGAATTGGGAATAAAAGTTTAAGGATGGAGACCTCGTCATGCCCCCAAGGACCTAGCACAGGACTGGCCCAGAGAAAGCTCTCAGTAAACACTGGACAAATTACTGAGTGAGCAGCATGTTTTGCTGAGCCCCTTCCAACACGTCCATGCCTATTTTAAGTGGCAAGATGGAACACAGAGTAAAATACTGGCCCAGAGGCCAGACAGAGCTGAGCGCAATGAGGGAGGATGGAGCAAGCACACACTTTTATTTATGAAACTCCATATAGACCATTTTCCTCTCGCAACCAGGAGCGCTCCTATTATGTGGTGTTACAAATGCTGCAACAACAATACCTTGTATTTATGGAGTGGCTGCCTCTGAGGGGCTCAGACCTTTTTACAGACATGATCTCATTCTTGCTGTCTCAGGTCTTATATTCAATTACAGAATGGTTCATTGTTCCAAACGATGCAAACTATTTCTTTTAGAGGCACTCTTAGAATTACCCACTCTCCTGTTAGAGGTTCAGAGATTTACAAATCACAACCAAATGGCTCCAGAATTGCTACAGCAGGAAAGGTGGTGGGTGGAAATGGAAATTTTCTGAATTTATAATTTATGAAGTCTTCAAATATTAGGAAGGCACTCTGTATACTCGTCTTAAAAAACAGGGAATACAGGCTATGACTTAGTTGCAGTCATATCATGTAATAATAAAAAGAGGAAAAAAGAATATTAATCCTCCATAATGTTAGCGAGGACTATAAAAATAGGAGTGAACCACTGTGGCTATACCATAATAAGCATAAAAGCAAGTGGTGATATGGACATATTCCCAAGCGAAGGGGAACAAGCAGTGGGTTCTTCTCTTGCTCTGCTAGGGATTACTGTGTGGCCTTAACCTCCTGACTTTTCTGGTTTGGATGCCTTATCTAAGAGTAGAGGTGATTGGATTAGGTTTTCACCAAGTCCCTTCCATCAGTGAGATTTCACACATCTGTGTGGTTCTGCTACCCCCACTATCACCATTCCCCACTGTAACCACCCCCACCATCTTCACTCCCATCACCACCATCACCACCCCCACCATCACCTTCCCACTCCCACTGTAACCCCCACCATCTCCACCCCCACCATCACCACCATCACCACCCCCACCGTCACCTTCCTCACTACTATTGCTGCATTCGAACATGTAACCTGGAACACACTGGATACTCACCATGAGTTGAGTGGATGAATGTGTCTAGTTTTCAGTAGTTTGCACACAAGGCTTGATTTAATACATATTTGGTGAGTGCCTATGATGTTCCAGACACAAAGATGGTGCTGGGGCATCAAACTTCATGGAAAAGATCATCACTGACATACATGAATGCTGTGACAAGATCCAAAATGATTAACTTTGAGTCAGTAGGGGCTTCTTGGAGGAGAAGCTGGGTTTAGATGGATAATTCATAGGAGTTCACGAGATGAAGTAGGAAGGGAAATGAGAGGAAAGGGAGAGGCATGGCAGTCAGAGGGAAGAGCATGTATGAAGACTCAGAAGTACAAAGGAGCTTGGGGAAATGTGAGCGAAGTGTGAGGCTGGATCGTTAGGAAGCCAGGCTGAAGCAGTAGGCATGAGTCACATGATCAAGAACCTCAAAACCTGGCTATGAATCTCAGACTTTGTAGAAAACTGTGCCATCGAAGGGCTCCTAATAGGAGATGCTTGTATTTGATTTTCAAAAGAAACATTAGACAATACTTTACCATATACTTCATTCCAAGTAAAGCATGGACTGGATATTGTCCTTGTTTCACAACTAGAGAAACTGAGATTTAGACAGGATAAGGCAGCTGCCCAGAACCAAACAGCCTAAAACAGCAGAAGATTCATTATAAGTGGCAAGAGGGAACCCTACACAAGCCCATGGTCGGAGAGAGCATGATGTATTAAGGGACAGAAAGGAGGCCGTCGTCATCAGCCAGGACACAATGGGGCAAGCAACAGAAATGGACTCTGATGAAATTTAAGCCCAATGGAAAATTATCAAAAAGATATTGAGAAGTTCCCGGCTTCCCCAGGAAAGTCTAGGAAGCAAAAAAGTCTACAACCAAAACCCCTAAGAAAGATCATGGCACATAAGCAATCCAGTAGGGATACTGAGGGCTCCATTGTTTTAACGTTGGGCTCTATAGCTAGCATCATCCACACCCTCAGTATAGGGCTCTGGCACCACCTCTGACACCATCATCACCTTGCCCTGGAAACAGGCACATGGCACTGCTGCTGCCATGATGATTTTTCCCCCAGTCCTTTTTACCCCATGACACCACCTCTAGTCAGGCACCTCTGATTGGCTTGCCATGCTCTCATTCCCTGTGTAGCTGGGAGGGTTTACAACTGGCTTTTTCTGGTCCTATAGTGAGATGTAGACTATTTCTCATCAAGGTTTAAAAGGTGGAAAACTCCTCAAACATGAAAAAGAAGGTCCAGGTGCTGGGCACACAACAGCACAACTGGAGGATGAGCGTGCCCATAAAATCTCTAATTGTCTTCTTTGTTTTCCTCTCATGTGCCAAACTGTATTAGGATCTCCTTTGGTTAAGTGCCCATGCTTTCTTCCTCCTAAGCTCAGACATGACTGACGGTCCTGGCCGCATATTCCCCGCTCAATAAATTCTTGTTGACTTCAGTTTAGTTCATTCTGCAAAGGTCATTTCATTTGGCCTTAGCTGGAAGATGGTTTTCAAATGTAAAATATGAATAACTTGGCCCTGGAGTGAGTAACATCTGCAGATAATTATGTCATCTGGCCATGCAGAACCTCTGGGCATGGGGACGCTTTCTGGAATGAGAGGAGATATGGAATGAAAACTGCTAACTGATGTACCCATCACTTCTCAGGGGCTTATTCCCTCTAGGGCAGTAGAGAAGCTCATGTCTTGAAAATGCATCTGGGCAACCCACTATTGGGTATGGGTTACTGAGGTGAAAAAAGCTCCTTAAAAAAAGAGCAGTCCACACAGACGGGTGCAGGGCCTCACAGCAGAGAGTTTCCCTTCCCATTTTCTTTCACAGTGTGTTGGTGGAAAGAGGGCTGGACTAGGAGCCAGAATATCTGAGTCCAAGACCAGGTTCTGGCCTTATTAGACATGAGGTCTTGGTCTGGTCTCATTATTTCCTGGACCTTTAAATTCCCCTTCAATAAAATGGGTATAATGATTTGTTAGGATGTGAACTGAGATAGGTATGTGTTGTTTCTGCTTGTTAGGCATCCTTCTATCTTTTTCTGGAAATTGTATGTACCTCCTCTTCTGGAATGATGATTCTCAAATTTGAGCATACATCCAAGTCACATGGGGAGGGGGCTTGTGAAAACACAGATTCCTGAATGCTCTTCCCAGAGTTTCTGATTTTTCAGGTCTGTGATAGTGCTTGAGAATTTGTATCTCTAGGTATGCACCAGGGGATGCTCATGTTACCCATCCAGGGACTCCACTTTGAGAACCACTACACTGAATCTTGAGAATTTGTATCTCTAGGTATGCGCCAGGGGATGCTCATGTTACCCAGGGACTCCACTTTGAGAACCACTACACTGAAAAAACACCCCTCTCTTATTCTCAGTTCCTGAGGTTCAGAGGCTAATACAGCCTTTGGCTCAAAAGATGGGAACACAAGCCAGGCCTAACCAGTTAGTTAATTCCAACCTAGCCACAGAGGATTACTGGGATGGGCAGGAGACCATGTCAAGCCAGTGGATATCTCTTCTTCCAGGATTGCTCACTCAGTAGAATGTAAACCTGAAGCCCAAGGGTCGGGGAGGGAAATCTTGTCTCTCTCTGGTATACAAGAGAGAAAATCAGAGCTGATACTAGTACATGCACAACAGAGATTCTTAAAACTCAACTTGATCTTCTCCAGTCATCCTTGAAGCGTGCTATAAGAGACCACGCATTCATTCTCTTTTTTCCTTGAGCCACTTGGATTTCTGTTACTTGCAACCAAATAATCCTGAGTAATACTTACACATCACTTCCCAAGAACAGAGTCCTTTAAAAACAACAAATAAAAATTTCAAGAAGTTGTAACTGTGAGACAATAACCAGATAGAAAAATTATGAAATGGTGACATATATGGGAGCTAGCCTGACAGTCAATCTGAGAACAACATACTAAATCACCATAACAATTAGAAGAAGCACATAAGGAACGTTCGTTGAGTATTTAATGAATACCAGACTCTCTATTTAGTGAGTTATCTGCATTATCTAACTTAATCCACACAATGTCCCTTGGATGAAGATCCTGAAACTCAGAGATTTTAAGAAACTTGCCCAAGGTTTCTCACCCAGTAAAAAGCACTGGGTTAGCAATAAACAAACGAACAAACAAACAAACAAACAAACAGCGAGTTAGCAATAAACAAACAAACAAACAAACAAATAAGAGAGAGAGAGAAAGAAGAAAAAGTCAATCTAATTGCCCTGACACCAAAGCCATATCCTGTCAGTTCTGTGAGATCAGAAGTCTTGACCTTCTGTTTCTATCCAAAGACCACATCATCTTGAGGATGGTCCTTGGTGCAAACGAAGGGACAAACATAGAAGGGATGGACCCCCTGGAGAAACAAGAATACCTAAGACCCAATTTGTGCTGGGCTCCAAGGACTGAGATGCTGCAGCCTTCATAGTGCCAGCCTTCCGGAGTTGCCTGAAGGTCAGGAAGTTAACTGTCTCTGTCTCTCTCTCTGTGATCAGCTGGCCGTCATTGCCTGCCTTGAACTCTGCAGCACCTGCTTTAGGGACCCCAGACAAAGGCACCTGATGGTAGCATTCAGGTCCTTTCCTGCCCTGACATCAACAAACTCTTACACATCCATTGGCCCCAACTCATTTTGGTTCATTGACAGCTGCCGGATCTGTTGCCTAATCAGAATCCCCCATAAGCCTGCCTCTAAGAAGCTGTTTCCAAATTAGAATGTTGCAGATAATCCAAGGACACCCCCAATAAATACTTTATTGGTTGCCAATTTTTCTGTCTTAAAATACATACTCAGATGGTTTCATTATAAACAGATTGATTTTTTAAAATTTTTCATAGTGTTCAGGTCTTTTCAGTGTGTTGTGTGTCTCCTTTGCACATTACCTCAATCGTTCCACTCTCTAATTTCCCTTCATTTGAATTTGTTTCAAGATACAGCAGCAGCCTGGTGTCCCCTTGAGTATACAATGCGATGGCTGGTATTTGACCCCGTGTTTTCTGGTCAGTCCTTCTTTATTGCCTGCATGAACTCTTTCACCAACTTCCAAACCTGAATTCCTACCTCCATTCTTACTCCACACACCTAGACCAGGCCCTGCTGGCTGCATTGCTCTCTTTCTGAAACACAAAGATTCCACTCTCTCATAAGCTAAAATCCTGCTATTGATCCGACCGCTGTGTGTGCTGTGTGAAAGTCTCCACAGACCTGGCAGCGACACCCCTGGCTAACCATTTAGTCTCCACTGCCCCATCCATGGCCCATCCTGGCCAGATCCCTGTTCCCTGATTCAGTCTTTGCATCTCTGCTAAGAACTGTTTCTTGACATGGTGACAACCACCCTCCTGCATCTCTGCTCATCCAAACATTACCCGTCCTTCAAGTTCCAGTAGAAAATCTCCCTCCTTCATGACATGTCCTCAGATCCCCTCAACTGGAGAGAATGTCCACTTCCTCGGGATAGACACAGCATTTTTATTGCTCCTCTCTCACCGTCCGTAGCCCTGTCTCTATCATCGTTATTTATAGCTAGAGATCTCATCTCACCCACTAGTCCATAAATCTTTGAATATGCAGTCCCTGTATCATTCATCAACATATTCCACACTGGACCTGGCTCAGTACCTTGCACATATTGGAAACTCACACATAAATAAACCTATGTGGCTCTGGGATGGGACCCTATCCCAAAATATCCCTCTCATAGTCTGTCATATTGATGAAAATCCCAAGGTATAAGATTAGTTGCTCTGGGCTGCACACTAAGTGTCCATAGTAGGGCTCATTAGACCGTACTTAGCAACAAATATCTCCAGTGATGTGGTCAGTGTTCAGGTGGCCCTGGAGCTATTAGGGACCCAGTCAGAAGACTCCCTCTCACCCCCGCCCCCCATTAAGCATGATTTTTAAAAAAATGCTTTATCTTCTAAAATCCATGGGCATTTTGAGTTCTATTCCATAAGATGCCAATTTTTTACTTAATAAAACTATCTCCTCCCAATGGTCAAATAAAATTAAGCCCCAGGCATCTATGCCAGATATAACCTCAGGCTCCCCATCATAGATGATGTTACCCCGGAATGCAAGGCACAACACTAAAAAACCCGAGTCATTAATATGCTGTGACTTAAAAAGTCCGCTCTTTTCTAGCTGAGGGCAAAGGGATGACAATATGAATCATGGGAAGCTTAACAGGGGCCAACTAGCATTGTTCTTCCCTGAGGGACAGTGTCAGATAGGCCTCGCGGGGACAGGCAGAGAGAATGTCCTTGGCAAGGAGACTAGTCCAGGTGCCCTGAGCTGAAGGTCAGGGAGGGAGCCCGATCTGGTCAACAGTTTTCCAGATGATGGCACTGCTTTGGCCTATCCTTACCCCCACTGAGTTTGGAGGCATGAGATAGAGAGGTCATCCATTCACTTTGTTAGTGGTAGCTGAGCTAGCTTATCCAGAGCCTGGGGGCTGTCAGCACAAGATTGTTAATGAACATGTTTCCTGTAGATAATTATAGAAAGGGGAATATTGAAAGCACTTAAAACATTTCATTCTTTTTAATTCATTAATTATATTGCAATTATTCCATGCTCAGGAGCTGTGCAGGAGGCCGGGTTCCAGCTATGCCTGCGAGACTCTGAGGGCAAAATGAGGGCTGAGGGCTTGGGGAGAGAGAGCCTGGAGAGAAACGCTCAGAAAAGGTTAACTGTGCAGATACAAGAAGCTAATTGGAAACCTCTTAAACAAAATCCAGGTTAATAAGAGTGGAAAAGAACAACACGTTGCTTTTATGATGATGATTATGATTATTATCATTGTTTTCCCACCTACATTAAAATTGCTTGCATTCTGATAGAACTGTCATAAGCAATCTGACCCCTCCTGAAAACACCTGGCCTTGAAGTTAAATCAGAAAATACACAGCCACTTAGAGATGGGGTAAGGCTAGGGGTGACTGTGGAATGATGGGGAAACAGGCCTAGGCACTGCATCTTAGACCTGTCACTCTTCTGCTCTTTTCAGGTTCTTATACAGCATTATCCATAACAGAGAGTTGTAAGTAAATGGGATTAACAGTTCCATCCTGGACCCCTGCCGTATGGTAGGCATATGAGAATGACAGCAGTACAGATGAAGTCTCTGACCTCATAGAACTTACATTCTGTGAAAAACATGGCCAATGAAACAGGCAACCATGGTAGAGAGGAGGGACTTGTGCAGAGGCCATGGGAGCTCTAGGGGGGAGCTCCTGTTCTGGTCAGGAGGAGGGGAGGGGAGAAGACTCCCTCTGTGTTCTCTCTGTTCGATAGACAGTCATCACAGTAATAGCACTGCACAAAGTATCAATGCTTTCAGACTTCACTCTCCTGGTCTCCAGGAATTCCAGGCTGTCTTCTTCCCCATAAATTCCTAGAAAGGTGAGAAAGTTGCTCTCACATACAGTCAGAGCTACAGTCTAAAGGACTCCAATCGGCTAGCTTGATGTTCCCTGATTTTCCACTCTTTTCCTTGTCCCTTTACAATCCATGGCTTCCTTTTTGTCCCAGCGGCCATTCCACCGCCAACCTCCTCTGGAGTGCTAACTCCATGGCATCCACACATGAAGTGACCCCCTGACAGCAGGGATAGCGGTAAAGGTCTGAGTCATTAGTACATTTCTGCGAATTAATGATTCTGCTCTGTTCTAGCTGAGGGCAAAGAGAAGACAATATAAAACAGGGGGACTTAATCGGGGTCTCAAGCAGTGTTGTTCCTGAAGGGACAGTGCAAAATGGATCTGGGGCAGATGGTGTCCTTGGCATTGGAAACTAGCCAAGTGACTTGGAGCCTGAAGGTAGGTTTCTCCTTGTCTACACAATGTGAACTAGCTCATGTCAATGACCATGAGGACGACAGAGGAGTCAACCCAGCTGTCCCAGTCAAGGCCCCAAATATATATAAATTCCAGGCAATATGTCCACAAAATCAATTTGTAGGTGACTCAAAAATGACCATACACATGGTGAAATGTACCTGAGACCAAAGGAACTATTCAGCTGAGTCCAGTACAAATTGATAACCTGCAGAATCATGAGCTAAACAAATTATTATTGTTTTAACCTATTATCTTTTTGGGTAATTTGTTATGCAGTAATAGCTAACTAATACTTAAATACATTACAGTTCAATTTAATTCAACCAAAGGTTTTGTTGTGTGTTTTTTAGTCCTCCCCCAAGGATATTTTTTCCATTGATTTTTTTTGGAGTGGAAGGGAGGTAAGAGGGAAGAAAGAGGGAAACATCAACGTGAGAGACACATCAATTGGTTGCCTCCTACATGCCCCAGACCAGGGCTGGGGACTGAATCTGCAACCGAGGTACGTGCTCTTGACCAGGTATCGAACCAGCAAACCTTCCATCCACAGAATGATGCTCTAACCACTGAGAAAACTGGCCAGGGCTCAACCAAAGGTTTTTTAATACTTACATATTCCTACTCTCTGAAGGCATAATAATGGATAAGAAAGACAGTTGCTGTTCATGCAAACTTATAGTCCAATGCCTCTTAAGTATAACTAAGCAATTGAAAAACTAAGATTTTTACCTTTTGTCTGTGGATCACTAGAGGATCTACTAGTATATTTAGGCCTCAGGGTGGTCTGTTTAGGCCTCAGGGACTCCTTGAAAATATGCTAAAAATTTCACATGTATGTGCTTATGTACATTTTTTAAAGAGAAGGACCTCAGTTTTTCATCATATTCACAAAGGAATAAGTGACCCAGAAGCTGTTGAGAACCATTTGATGGTAATGCAATCTAAACCTGTTCACACAGCCCAACACTCACACAGCAGTCTACTCTACTTAGAGATCCATTTCATTGCTGACTCATCCAACCAGAAAGGTGCCTTCGGAATGATATGCTGCCAGAGGCCACTAGGGTTGATGTGCTGGGCGATCAAAGTGGTATGGTTATCTTTTAAAAGGCTTCCAACAGATAATGTTATCACCTCCTTGTCACACAGAACAGAACCTCTGTATGATCCGAAGCACATTTTCTCACACACACACACACACACACACACACACACACACACACACAACGATGGGCTTATGTATGTTTTCCTCTTGCTCACACTCACTACAGGCTTGGTAAATTTTTATCCCAGGGCAAGAATACAGGTCTATCATTCCCTATAGCCCCACTCTTCGGGCAACAAAGTCCTTTCCCTTCAGCCTACCTTGCAAGGTTCTTGTTTGAGGATTTCATTGAGATCTGTATGAAAGTAAGAACCCTACCGAACCCTACTGCAACCTCTGATGCTTGGGGAGACTGTGATGAGCAGACCAGTTATCCCTTTCTCTAAATTATTGACGTTTTCTTCATTTTTAAGCTAAAAAACAAAAACAAAAACAGAAAAAGGGAGGAGCGGGATAAAGGAAAGATGTTTGCTAATAACTAGGAGAACCATATCTTACTCCCAGTTCTTCTATAATTTTGCTTATTAGCATCTTTGATCAAAGCTGCCAACTCTGAGTCTAGCTTTCCTTATTCGTAAAACTGGAATTATAACCCACATCCTACCTTCATCACAAAGGTGGTCCTGTGTAGCTCGATCAAATAATATGTGTAAATTTCTACCACACCCAAGGTAGACGCCTCCTCCGCTTTGTGTTTTCTGTGACTCGCTTGGAGTCTTCTACCTGGTCGCGTGGAATTCAATCAAACTGGCACCTATGGAGTTAATGGCATCTTATACTATTAACAATCTTAGATGGACTACATCACGCCCCAAATCAGCCCCTCCAGGAAGCCTTCCCTGACTCCCACTGGGTAGCTGGAGTGGCTGAGGGTGGAACGTCTATAGTCCCCGTGCTTTCCTGGAATGTCATATTAGAATCACTGGTTGACATCAAGAGAGGGTACAATTTAATGGTTAAGAGCATGGATTGGGGAATAACTGCCTGGGGTCAGATCCTATAACAACCAGTTACTAGCTGTATAAACTTGTACAAACCAGTGACGCTCCCTGTGCCTCAGTTTTATCTCATAGGTGAAGTCAGGAAGATCAGAGTGAAAGGAGTTAAGTGTGTAAAAGGCTTAAAACAATTCCCAGCACTTAGTGGAATATAAAAAGAACTAAAAAATGTTAGCTAATATTAGATTTTTCTGTGCCAATTTGGGAGCACCTTTGGGAATGGTTAGGGTTGCATTTAGCTGTCAATTTTCATATCTTCACTAACAGCATGAATGAATGAATGAACGAATGAATGAATGATGTTGGGAAGGACCCTGGTTCTGAAGGCAGTTCTCATGAATCCTGGTCTAAGCTCAATCTCTTACTCTTCTGACACCTCTGAAACACATTATTTACCACTCTAACCCTCAATTTCCTCATCTATTAAATGCAAGCAGTGGACCAGATAATCACTAATGTCCATTTCAACGCCAGAGGTCTATAAAGTAAGATTATGAGGTGAGAAGAAGATGAGTTATTTTACCCAGAGTCTACTGGTGGGCTAGACAATTTACACAGGTAACACCTTGTGAAATCTTTCCAGTGTACTATCAGATAAACAAGATGATCACCATTTTATAAATATAGAAGGTGATGAGACTCACAGTTTCAGCAACCTTCCCCAGACCACAAGGCTAGTAATTTGTGAAGCAAGGACACAGACCAGTTCTGACTAAAGTCAAAGGTCAATCCTTCCCACTGTCTTACTGAAATCTCAGATATAAAACTGAAGCACGGTGTGCATGTAACTCATATGACACCTTCCCCATCAAGGGGAAGCAGAGGTGGGGAGCAGGGGGCAGGACAGGTATACTTAGAACAGGTGTGGAGAGAGCTGTCATTTGACACATACATTTAGACACTTCGGCATCTGTGTTGGGATCCAGATGGGGAGAAATGAAGCAGGGAAGACAGTAGCAGCTATAACAGTAGCCTTGAGTTAATTGCTATTTTGGTATCCTCATGGAAGGAAACATCCACTACCCATATTCACACAGTGAATGGAATTCATAACAATTTCTTTGAGTGGGGAATCACTTGTTCCCTCCTCCCTGGAGCTAGTCCAATGTCTATCTTTAACCCGATGGGCTGGGTGGCGTTACATTTGCGTGGTTATTTATAGATACCCTCCAGCACGGTCTGCTGAAAAGCCACAGGGGTGTTGCCAAGGCGGGGAAGGAATAGCTCCAGATGTGTGGCTGCGTGTGAAACCAGGTCCAGGCCTTGGTTGGCTGAGGATGTCTGGGAGCTCAAGCATGCATGAGATCTCAGTGTCTCTGCTTTTTATTTTTATGCCCAATCCCCAACATCAGGGGATTTCTGTGAACAGAGGGGGAGCTACATCATCAAATCTTACAGCTGGAAGGAATTTAGAGTCATGAACCCAACCTCCAGCCTGATATTTGAATTTTATCTGTAGTATTTTCATTCAACAAATACTCATTAATTACTACCCAAACCATACCGTTCATCGATTCAGCAGATAGTGACGGAGAACCTACCCCGGGGTCAGCCTGAGGCCTGCACACATGGCTAGATCTTGGTTTCTGCCCTGAGATAGGCATGTTTGGTTGGGCAGATGACAGGTAGGCAGAGATTTACAAGACACACAATCAACAAGACAACTGTGATAAAGGAATCAGAAAACATGGTGAGACTTCTAAGAACAAGGTGCCGGGCATGGATAAGGGCTCAAAACATGGTGACCAGCCCAGCCAGTGTGGCTCAATGGTTGAGCATTAACCTATGAACCAGGAGGTCAGTGTTTGATTCCCCGTCAGGGCACATGCCCAGTTGTGGGCTCGATCCCCAGTGTGGGGCGTGCAGGAGACAGCCTTTCAATGATTCTCTCTCAGCATTGATCTTTCTCTCTCTCTCTCCCTCTCCCTTCCTCTATGATATCAATAAAAAAATATATATGTATATAAAACAGCACGTCCATCATTGTCATTCCCATCTTACTGATGTGGCTGGAGAAGCTTCACAGCTGATTCTTGAGTAGGAAGTTTTATTTCTCTAGGCAGAAGAGAGGGTGAATAGGACAGCATGGAAGAACAAAACAATAGAGCATTCTCAGGAAAGGGTGAGAAAACCAGAGGGTTTGAACTATATTGTTCTTGTTGAGGCGAGGATTGGGATGAGAATGTAGGGGCAGATTGGGCCCATGTACAAAGGGCCTTGAAATAGCATACTAAATAAGAAGAAACTGGTCACAATGATTTCATAAGTAAAGAAGTAATAAACTTTTTTGACTTAAAAATCTAAAAAAAAAAATCCATAGCAGTTTATACTATTCAAATTTTAGGATTTCTTGGGAATGATAGTTGGAGTCTGAATCATTACTCCCTCTGTGCCTCAGTTTTGATATCTTTAATGTGATTAAGATGCACTTCCCCTCAAGGAACTTATAGTCCAGAGAGGATAGGACTATTAATAGGTTACAGTGTAAGACAGCTCATAATTAGTGCTATAAGATGCCATAAGGATCTTGCTTTCCTAGCATATTGCTTAAATACTATAATTATGAATGCTATTATTAATAGCTACTCTTTATTGATCACTTCCCATATGAAAGCTACTTGTCTATAATACTTGACTATGTTTTTACAACAATTCTATGAAGTAGGTATAATTAGATCCATTTTATAAATTAAATAAACCTTATAAAAACTAATTAATTTGCTCGGTCCATGTGGCTCAGTGGTTGAGTGTCACCCTATGAAAAAGGAGGTTACAGTTTGATTCCCAGTTAGGGCTCATGCCAGGACTGCAGGCTCAATCCCCAGTAGGGGGAGGGGGCGGGGGGAGGGGCATACAGGAGGCAGCCAATCAATGATTCTCTCTCATCATTGATGTTTCTATCTTTCTCCCTTCCTCTCTGAAATAAATAAAAAATGTATTTTCAAAATTAATTTGTCTAAAGTTGTACAGCTAGTAGAGAAGAACAAGGAGTCAATCTCAGGTGGTTCTGATTCTAAAGCTTATAACCTGTCACATCCTACTGTGCACCTTTGAGGAATATAGTGGGTCTCTGTGTGGACTGGGACAGTTCAGGGAGGAGGTGGGTGCTGTTGACCTGTCTTCACATGGTCTCAGGTCTAGACGTTCTTAACTACTTCTGAAGCCTACACTCCAGACCATCTGGAGACTCAACTTTGTGAATGACCCAGTTACTCTGCATTTATGAAGCCTGGGGAATTGTGGCCATGAATTTCCCAGCCTATTCACTAACATATCATTATTTCCATGGGCATGGTCAAACATATACATAATCTATTAACCTGATGTTAAGCTTTACTTTAATGAAACAGGGTTGGCATACTTTTAAAATTACCTTGAAGTCACAAATATACAACATGCCCATTTCTGGTATCAACTCATTGTTTCATACAATTAACATCAGAAGGTTGTATATATTTTATTAGAACCCAATCTTCAACTAGCTGTGCTATCTGAGACAAACCACCAATTTCAGTAAAAGCAGTAGGTTGAGCTGCTTTATGTTTAAGTTTCTTTGCATTTTAGTTATTCTACCTTCTGGTTCTGGACTAAGTTCCATGAAGCACAGAAACCCGAGGAGAGAACAGTCTTACTCCTCAAGGAAGGAACAATCTACTGCAACAGACAAAATCTACCTGTTCTAAAAGTTCAAGCAATGTCACAGTGAAGCACAATTATCTCCCCCAAAAGTGGCTTGGGCAGTAAGTGCTGGCAGTGTGGAGAAAAGATCATTTGGCTGGGGTGGGTGGCTCAGAAAGAGGTCAGGGAGAAAGTAGAACCATGAGACTGATGAGAAACTTGACCAATGTCATGATTCTCCAGAATTGACCTTGGAGATAAAGCAACATGCATGACTGTTGTTATATTTTCATATACACTTATAGCCCCTGCATTTGTATCTTACACACCAATACGTGTAGAGATACATAAACACATTGAACAAGCAAAGTCAAACGTTGAATCTAGTCCCAGAACCACCACCAACTATGCAGCCATGAGCACGTTCTAGAATCTCTGGGTCAAGATTTCTTCACTTACAACCAAAAGGCGTCAAAGCAGAAGAGCCTTAAATTTCCTTCTGGCTAAATATCCAAATGATATAGTTCTGAATTTATAAAACCAAAGAAGGAAAAATGCATGAGAGAAAAATTCAACACCTCTTAAGGGATACTTTTCCAGTGCAAAACTTTTCTGCTGTAGCACAAACAAAATAAAAATTTACAACACTTCTTCAAATATGTCCTAAATGTTCATTATGTCCCAGTGACAACATTATAAATGAACATCCCAGTGACAGTCTTGTCACCTATTAATAGTGTACAATTTTCTACAGATGGAATTCTGGGATTTATGCAAATAAAAGATTTGTTCCTCTGTTTTACTTTCTTGGTAAACTTCCAACATGCTGACTTAATAGCTACGGTGTGCTGGAGAAAATAAAGAAGCCACTCACATATATTATAAAGAAGATAATGTATTATTATTCCAGAAGTAGGCTTGTTGCACTAATTTGCATATAATGTTTAATTTTTACCAAATGTTTCATTTTAATATATGCAAAAATGATCAAAAACGATCAGAATATGCTAATGAACTTTTTATTGCAAATATGTGTTGCCCTTGATTCTGGGGGTTTATTATAAAGACACCGGAAATTCTCAATGGTAAAGTGATTCTTTTAATAGAAATAATATTGAAGATATTCACACAGTTTTGAATTGGAAGGGACCTTAGACATCACCTAGTCAACACTCCTTATTTTATTAAGCTGGTTCCTGGGCTCAGAGAGCTGGAACATTTGCTCATGGTCACACAGCTCATGAGTGGCAGACATAAAGAGCTAACCCAGGGGTCCTGCTGTCCAGTTAAGTATATTCTTTACTGGGCTACATTATCCCAAACTAACAGGCTCAATATTTGTATTTCAAATGTTTAGAGCTATAGCAGTTACGTTATATGAACTTCTATGGAGACAAACATACAGGGTCAAGGTGGGGAGCAAGAAAAAGGCTTCCAAACATATTGACAAAAGCAAAACTCTTCATAAAAGGTATTTTCTAAACACTGTCATTCAGCTACCATCTTCCTGATCTTTACTATTTGTAGACCTTTTATATGCTTATTTTACTTAACTTTCTTTTCTTTTTTTCTTAAATATGTTTTTATTGATTTTTAGAGAGAGGAAGGAAGGAGAGAGAAATAGAAACATCAATGATGAGAGAGAATCATTGATTGGCTGCCTCCTGCATGCCCTCTACTGGGAATTGAGCCAGAAACCTGGGCATGTGCCCTGACACAGAATCAAACCAGGACCTCTTCAACCACTCAACCACACCAGTCAGGCTTAACTTGTTTTTCTTAAGTCAACATTTTTAGTTAAATAAACACATGTTACAGGGGAACTTTACATTACCATAAGTAAATGGAAAGCCAGAAGTATGTGTTTTAAATAGAAGACAATGAAAAAAATAACAGCAAAAACAACAACAGTAATAATTAATAATAATGAAAACATATCACCGTTAATTAAATTCTAACAGGATATTGTTGCTAATCAGAGGCTCTGTGCCTGGAGCCTGCTCTTACTTTGTTATAAATAAAGAATGGAAGTGGGGAGATTAGCACATGTTAGAAGTGTTAAAGACATTAGCACCCAATGAAGATTTTTTCCCCTTGACATTTAAAGATAATTGAACAGGAAATGACTTTCTCACAATATGATTCAGTGTTTTCTGTGTCCTGTTCCATCTAAATCACCTCTTGGACCATCAACAGTGCAGGTCTCACACTTCGGGAAATTCTGGCTAGAATGAAACCTCTGTTATTTAGGTTTCTGACACTTATATTTCTGATCAGGGAAACTGAAAGAAATCTCTGTGAGCAGTCTAACAAAATAATATGGTGGCAAAAGTACAGATTATGGATCCAGCAGCCTGGTGTGCATCCCTCCCTTGACACTTAATAACTGTAAGAAAAGTGAATTAACTGTTTGGAAAGTCAGTTTCCTTATCTGGGAAGGGGTGATAATGATAGAACTTGTCTCAAGAGGTTGTTGGAAAGTTACTTAAGAAAACATGTAATAAAAATCAAAAGCACTTACTGAGCACAGAGTAAGTGCCAAGCTTTACCTATATGATATTCTGAATCCTTGCAACAGCCTATAAGAATAACTATTATTAATCTCATTTTACACTTGAGAAAACTGATGTATAGGAAAGCGAATCATTCCTCAAAGCTAGCAAGGAGCCAAAAAGAGTTTCCAGCCCAGGTTTTCTTGTCTCCCTTCGCATCTTCTTAGTGGTATGCTTTAGACATGCAGATATGATGGATAGAGGGAAAGGGGCTATCTCGGATGGATGGGACACTATGAGCAAAAATTCCAGAATAATCAGTGGTTATTGTATTAGCTAGCTACTGCTATAAAATGCTGCATAACAAACCACCCCAAACTCAACACTTATAACGACAAGCTTTTATACTGTTTGTATTCATACTCCAGACATTGTTTGGGGCCTGTCTCCTCCACATAGGCCTCCATTCTCCCTAAATTAGCAGCCACTTGGGCCTGTTCTTCTCATGGTGGGTCATAGAAGCTCAAGAGAAGAAACCAAATGGCACATGCACACTTAAAACCTTTGACAATGTCACCTCCCTCCCTCTTCACCTTCTACTGGCCACAGCAAAGCACACAGCTCATGGAGCAGGACATTATCCTCTACCCCAGGGGGAAAGGGAGAGGAATGGCTATTTGCTGGAAAATATTCCAATCTATCACCACTATGATGAAGAATCTACTAGGGAGGAGTAATGAGAATGAGCACTGAGAAGAACAGTTAGAGTCTGATTACGGAGCACCCCCAGTGCCACACAGAGTGAGAGTGACTCTGTAAGTTACCTGGAGCCAGTTAATTATTTATCTATTTATTATTTATTTATTTATTTATTTATTTATATTAATTGAATTTATTAGGGTGGCCTGGGTGACCTTTTGCCCTCTTTAAAAGGAAGAAAAATCACTGGTACCAGGTAAATCCCTATAATGTGTCACACACAGAGCTAAAGTCTCAACCTGGATTTCATCTTTTGATCCTATTACAGATTTATCCCCTGTATGAGAGGAAAGAGAGGCTGAAACAAGTAAACAATCTTCCCAAGTTTACAGAAATGATAAATGGCAATTTGGAATTTAAACTACTTATAGTTGATGTCTCTCTCTCTCTCTCTCTCTCTCTCTCTCTCTCTCTCTCTCTCTCACACACACACACACACACACACACACACGCTATTTCTTTAGCAGACACAGCCTAATTCATCCCTCTTACCAGAAAGCCCTATTCCTCTCTAACCAATCCATGTGGGTGGACAGTACAATCTTAGGACATAGTCAAAAACGGAGCTGCCAGGAAAGTGTCACGGGACAAACAGAGCTTTTCCATCCATCTCCAGAGAGTCATTCCCTGGGGAGCCGAGAGTCTCTTCTGAAGAGAGGGGCCTTGGGCGGTATGCAAACTTCTGAGCTCAGAGCAGCCTCGGCTAATATATCATTTGTGAGACAACAGCCGGCGGTATCAAGTTACTCCAGGGCCAATTTTGCCATCTCTGGATAAAAAATTGTGCTCTGCACTGCGGGCTGAACAATTTGCTGCTTTAAAGTGCTCAGGCTTCTTGTGTCACCCTTTGTTCCCAAAGCCCTATGGCAGGCTTCTGCCTGGAAAGATAATGGGACCCACTCCCACTTCTCAGGAGATGCTCCTATGCCTGCCTGCTTCAGATGACTGGGAAGAAGCACCACCTGCCTGCAGGGCAGCTGGAAATTCATGGCTGACTCTTCCCACCAGGGTCTTATTTTCTCCTACCATCAGCTCCGTGAGGTCATTTTATTACCCTCTGGGTTTCCAAGGAGGAAACTGAGGCTCCAGAGTGTAAGAGAGTAGCCCCGAGTTCTGCAACTGACCACCAGCAGACCTGGATTTGAAATCTGAGCTCTGAAACGAAGTTAGGGACTTGGTTGTGAGGACTAGCCACAGGGCGTCACAGTGCCTGAGTTGCATCACGATGGGGCCAGCCTTTGGAGATAAATGTTGCTCTTTCCTAGTGATGTGCCATAAAAATACATACTGTCTGTGAAAGTATTTGATCAAACCTTGGTATACAGGAGTTGATCATTGGATAACATGGAAGGAATTGCCTTAGAGGCACGTCTGGCCCATTGCTTCATTTTAAATCTGGAAGAACGGAGGTTCCCAAGCCATGCAGGTAAGTCAGTAGTAGAAACTCAAACCTGTGTTTTCATAGCAGCCTACGATCCTCTCTACAAAGCCCATTTGAAGCAAAAAGTGGTGGCGTGGTGACATGGGCATGTAGAGCACAGGCAAGGGGCGTGGCCATTGGCGGGAGGTGAGGTTGTTCCTACTGCAGTGGAGGGAAGTTAAGAAGGGAGCAGGTACAGGTAGGGCTCCCGTGAGTTGGTGGAAACCTGCCTGGAGGCCACCTCTGATTCTGAATGCAGTGTGCATCTAAAATCAGGAAGGGAGCTGTGGGAGAACTGACGATAAATGCAACTGACTTCTGAGTTGCTCTTGCAGCTCATGTGGTTGGCCCATGCTCGGTGGATGCAAGGCTCAGGCCAGACCCTGAGCCATCAGGTGAGAGCAGGAGCCGGGCATGGAGATCAGAGCAAGAGAGCGCCAGGTCAGGTTCAGCTAGGTGGGCATAGACGCGGGGGCCGAGGAAGCAAGGCACGGCGCTGTTCAAGTGATTAATTCCTTGTCTCCATTACTCTCAATGAGATGAACAAATCCCTCACTGGGCCTGTCACACTGACGTTCCGCATGCAAATTGTTCCTAATGAGCAGGGCACAGGGCTGGTCCCCTGGTTTGTAAATCCATTCATTTCACAACACATTGTCTTGGTCACATATTTCTGTGACGAGATCCATTGGCAGAGGAGCTATTAAAATGAAACATGGGCCATTCAGCACTGTTCCAGGAATGCGCTGTCTCATTCGCAGAGCAGCACGGTGCATGCAGAGGACTCGAGATTAGACACCTGGGTTCATGTCCTGACTCTGACAAGTCCCCCTCCTCGAGCTTCTACTTTTCCAGGCACCAACGCGGTGTCTGGGCTAGACTGCTGTTTCCAAGGTGTTTGCTGGCATATTCATGGTTTGTAAGATAAATTTTAAAAGGATTCCATGGTAAAAATTGTATATTTGAGAACTGCTGGAGAACTATCAGAGAAATATGGGGTTGAGAAGTTTAACAAGGTTTGTTTGTTTTTACCATGGGCAGCTCAGAACCATTAATATGTTCACTTGCATTGTATTTGATGCGACAAGCATTTTTTAAGAACAAAGTATTTGTTTATCAAATTTTCTGTGAACTGCTAGGGGAGATGATGCCGGAGATCCCACCACACACTTAACTGGCAAAGGCAGTGATGGCGAACCTATGACACGCGTGTCAGAGGTGACACGCGAACTCATTTTTTTGGTTGATTTTTCTTTGTTAAATGGCATTTAAATATATAAAATAAATATCAAAAATATAAATCTTTGTTTTACTATGGTTGCAAATATCAAAAAATTTCTATATGTGACACGGCACCAGAGTTAAGTTAGGGTTTTTCAAAATGCTGACACGCCGAGCTCAAAAGGTTCGCCATCACTGGTCTAAGGGGTCAGTCAATGAGAATTAGAGAAAGAAGAGGAGCTAAATAGGATCAGATCACTAATTTCAAGGACATTTATTGGGCACCTACTCTGTAGCAGGAATTATTTTTCTAGTTTCTCCTTCACTTCTCCTGAACTTAAAGAGGAAAAAATTAGAAAAGAAAGGATATTCAAGCCACCTAATTGATTTTATTGCATTAGATGCTCTTGCATGTTATATTTATTGTGTTGCATTGTTTGTTCTCTGTGTTGGCAGAAGATCTTATTGTAACGCACATGATCCCTGAGCCTCTCACCCATAGCCCTGTTATCTGGTGTCCAGCCCCTGGTGAACTGCCTCCTGGGGTGTGGGAGTCTTTATCTTCCAAAACCACCCACTCCCACTTTGGGCAGCATTTCCTTAGAGAATGCCACAAGTTCCTCCCAAAGTTTCTCAATGGGCCAAGTGTGATCAGGGATGTTCATTCATCTTTCTGGGCCTCAGTGTCCTCACGTGGAAAACTAAGCAGCTACCTGCCTCCCCTCTAAGTGCTCTTCTGGCCTTAGCCTTCTTGGTTCCAAATGTCCACCAATCCCAACGCAGGAAATATTAAGAAGAAGATAGTCTACCTCAATCCCTCAAGCTTGATCAAAGAGTAACTTCCCCGAGAGGAACTGGAATGTCTTGTGACAATAAGGACACTGAGAGAAGGGCAAGGATCCTGTATTCTAGGCTCTTCTCTCACTAATTAACTGTGTGACTTGCAGCAGATTGTTACGGGGCTGGATAAGTTCAGGATACAAGTATCCTCCCAAATTCCATATGTTGAAACGCGACCCCCCCCCCAATACCCCAC
>NW_006298351.1:555646-562802 GCF_000327345.1 Myotis davidii
TCAGGCTCCCAAGCAAGATGCAGATATTCTAACTGGACCAATGGAATTGACGATTCCCCGTGTAAAGATATTGGGAGGTGGGGCCTTTGGGAGATAATTACATCATGAGTGTGGAGCCCTGAGAGATGAGATCAGTGTCCTTAGAAAAGAAAGCCCAGAGAACTCTCATGCCCCCTTTGCACCAAATGCTGGTACAAGAAGGCAGCAATCTGCCCCCCGGAGGTGGTCCTCACCAGACACTGGAACCTGGGACTGGCAGCCTCCAGAACGCTGAGGATCAAATCTCTGTCGTTGATAAGGATCTCCAGCATCATCTCCTCGATGGTGTCCTGTAATAACAGCCCAAACTGGCTACAGATACACATTCTCTCCCCTCTCTGAGCTTGTTTACACACTTTCAAAACGAGCATCATGCCCTGTGACCACCGATGTCCCTTCCAGCTGCAACAGTTAGATGCCTCTGACATGTATCCAGAACTCGTCCTTGAAGGAATTGTGTACAAAAGAAGAGAAATGCTTTTACAAGCAGGAGAAGCCCCGGGAACTGTCACATCATCAAATCTTCATGATGGACAGTACAAAAGCCTGTTCTGAGATATAATGAAAAGTAATATCTAATAACTGCTAATAATGATTTATTCAGTAATTACCATGTATCACTTACACTCCATTATTCAACAAATATATTTTTAAGCACTTACGCTATGACAGACACAGCTAAGTTCTGTAGATTCAGCAATGAATAAGACAGAAACAATCGCCGTTCTCATAGAACGTGTGTGTATATGTGTGTGTGTTTGTTTGTTAGAGAACAGACACTAATCAACTGAATAAATAAGCAAGATAACCTGAAGTAAGACATGGGTGAGCAAAGAGACTTGATTGCTGGAATAGCAAACCCAAATAACATCATGTTATATAAGATACAGCGTTCATTTTTAATCAGATAACAGCCCAGACATAAGGAATCCAGAGCCGGCATGATGATTCCACATGTCAGAGGAACTGGTCCTTCCTTCTTGTTGCTCTGTCAGCAACTAGGGCATTTTCCCTGTCTACGTAGTTAAAGATGGAATCTTCATTTCCATCTTCTAGCCAGAAGGAAGGAAAGGGCACACCTTTCTCTTTCAGGGTAAGTAAGACTCCGAAGTGGCAAATCTCACTCCTGCTCTTATCTCTTTGGCCAGCGCTGTGACATGACGATACCACCCGCCAGGAAGCTTGGAAAATGTAGTCTCTATCCTGTGCGACCAATCTTGCATTAAAAATGAAAGATTTCTTCTATAGTAATGAAGGGTTCTATTACTATAGAAGAAATCAGAGTAGACATCAAGGAATAACTAACAATAATTTTCATAGATAATGATAATTAATACAGAGAGTATACTGGTCAGATTAGGCTAGGTTATGTTGCTGTAGCAAACACCCCCAAAATCTTAGTGGCTTAAGATGTATTGTTGCTTATGCTGCACTATGGGTCTGGAGGATAAGGGGTTCTCTTCTCATCCTCTCTCATTGGGACGCATACTGAGTACTGCCAGTTACCACACCTGGGGGGAAAGAGACCTCTAGAGCAGAGGTTCTCAACCTGTGGGTCGCGACCCCTTTTGGGGGGTCGAATTACCCTTTCACAGGGGTCGCCTAAGACCACTGGAAAACACATATATAATTACATATTGTTTTTGTGATTAATCACTATGCTTTAATTATGTTCAATTTGTAACAATGAAATTGGGGGTCACCACAACATGAGGAACTGTATTAAAGGGTCGGGGCATTAGGAAAATTGAGAACTGCTCTAGAGGGTTTGGAATTGGCAACGAAAAGCTCACAATAACTAATGTTATCTTTGCTCACAACTCATTGGCCAGAAAGAAGCATGTGACCCCATGTAACAACAAAAAACCAAGTGTTATCTTATCCAGACCATAGAAGGGGGTAGAACTGAAAACATCTGGTAAATAGCTCTGCTCACTACTCTGAAAGGCAATGGGGCAGAGTGGCTTGGATAGGGGGAGCGCCTACTTTCAATGTCAGGGCCACGGAAAGCCTTTCTGAGCTGTCAATTGGAGATGAGACTTGAATGATGAGAGAGATCATACGCATGTGAAAAGTGTGGGAAGAGCATTTTTTTTTCTTTTTAACTCATTCTGGTTGCTATGTAGAAGGGGTAAAAGGAGAGGCAAGGAGGTCAATTGATAGTGATTATACATTAAAGCAACCTAATAGGTAAGCATGTTTGCCATCCCAGTTTTAGAGATGAATAGGCCCAGGGGAGCTAAAGACTTTACCCCAAACCACACAGCTAGTAAGTGGCAGGACCAGACTTTGAGCCCAAGTAGTGCACTGTTCAGGGAAGCCTTTAACCACTGAGGGGCATGCCCCTGTCTGCTGGAGGATAACAGGTTTGGGATTGTGATCATAGTGTCACACAAATTGGGGATGGAGGCACAGGGGGTCAGAGAGCCTGCCAGAGGGCTGCATCACTCCCTGGGGTTGTCGGGAGACTTCCCCCAAACAAGGCTCTCTTGTGATCATTTGTTAACTAAAGAGGGAATGGGGGATACTCATCAGGTAGAGGGAACTGTGTGTGCAAACTCAGGCCAGGAATGTGGCTGGAGAGAGCGGGTGGCAGGGGATGAGCCTGAAAGGCTGGTTGGGGCCGGTTGTGCCCAACAATAATAATGAAGAAAACTCATCAATTATTCACACTTCTTTCTGATTCCAATCTCCATTACAAAGTGCTCTCATTTTACTAGAGCAAAGCCAGTTTCCCAAGAACTTCTGGAGATTATCAAAGGGAGCAGCAAAGGCAACACAGACCCACTGGGGCAAAGAGGAGCCAGCAGCCCAGTCATTGGAAGGGATTTGTGTGTGTTGGGGGTGGGGGGTTCAGGAGTGAAACAAGGGGTCCTGTGAGCCATTGCGCTTCCTGTAGAGTCAGCTGGACAGCTGGCTTTTCCTTTTGTAAAGCGAGTGCCCAATTTGAGCTTTGCTCTAGGCGTCTGCCTCAAGGTGGCTCTCAGTGCATGCAGCCACCCCGGACCAGAGAAAGAGGTAGTCTCACCTTGCTGCCCCCCAACACCCTCCCCTTTGTTTTATAGATTTTCTTTTTCTCTTCATGCACTTTAAATTTCCATTCTTACATATTAAATTCACCAATAAAGAGTGAGTCCACGAAACCCTTATCCCTCACTCTTGACCCCAATAAATGCAGAACCCCAGGCCCATCTCACTCACCTCTCTCCCTCCCTCCCTCTCTCCCTCCCTCTCCCTGCAATCTCTCAGTGTCACACCAGGTGTGCCACTATGTAATTCCAGAAACTGTAAGTAAGTAATAGACCGGTTTTGTTTGTTTTCCAACGTTTTCTGATGGTTACTGCTGAGGGCATCTTGCAATAATAAGAACCACAAGGGCTGGTCCAGCCGCAACAAAACGGACAGCCCTCCAGAATAAATGCTTCTCGTGGCTTACATGGTGGGGCTGGGAGGAAAGTCCATGGTTGGAACTGGCCTACTTCTGGATCTCTGGGCAAGAGCAGGGCGGGAGCATCAGGCAGATGCCACCCACAACCGAGGACTTTGGCAGAACATAGGCAGGTCTGAGAACTCCAAGTTGACCTTGGCCTTCAAGGTTATAAAGGAAATTGGGCCCAGCTCCCTATCTGATCTCATTTCCCAGGACTCTCCTCCATCCTTATTGCACTGCAGACTCACTGGGCTCCTAGTGACTCCCTGACACACCCTACAGGCCCCCCCCCCCCATCTCTATGTCTGTGCCCTTGTCCACCTGGACCACTTTCTCCCAGAGAGCCACAATTCTCCTTCGTGCACATCCAGGACTCTGCTCAAATGCCACTCTCCCCGAGGCCCATCCCACAGGCATAGCTGGAATAACACCTTTGACGCTTTTTGCTCTGTCTTGTAACAGTCACTGCTGCCTGATATTACAGTGAGCTGTCATTTGTTTTTGCTGGTCTCCCCATAGAATATATTCTCCATAAAGACAATGTCTACCTTTTTCACTTCTATATCCCCAGAATTTAGAACAGTATCACACCAACAGTGCTCATTAAATATTCATGGCATGAGTGATGATTAGAGTCAAGTGGCAGAAACATGTACAAAGCAGGGACTTGATCACAAGGGAACATAAAAACTACCCAGTTCCTAGAACTGGAGTAAACATGAAAACTGGAATTAATAAAAACTACCAAGTTCCTGGAACTGGGGTATATATGAAAACTGGAATTAAGCCAAAGTGAAGAAGTGCCTCTTCGTGGCTGGCCCGAGGCTACTTCCCTGCATTTCACCCGCTAGGTCCTGAGGTGGGCCCTCCTGTCCCAGATTGAAGCCATGCACGGCGGAGGTAGGTGACTGTGATTCTCCTTTGTGGATCTTCTTGAGTCCGATTCATTTTCATGTGAAACCTTTGGGGAGGTGGGGGGTGGGAGGACCCACCCTGCCCTGCCCATCTGCTCCTAAATGCCCTCACTTCTCCCTCTGGTCCTGGAGCCTGGTGGGAAGAGGTGACTGTGATCACAGACATCAGTGAGGCCGGGAGCCAGGGGAGCCTGCAGCCTCCCTCGGTGTGTCATTCTGCCCTGCCTGCGGCCTGCTAATTTTAGCCTGTCGGCCAGCGTGTGTTCCTGTGGCGGGGCCAGCGATCTCCATGTCACAGCAACAGCACCCGGGCCACATGTCTTGACAAGCGCATGGCTCATTAGGAAGATTACACACTCCAGAGGCTGCCCCGTCGGTGTCTCCGAGTCTGTGAGATAAACTGGAGCCACCCTGGACTTCCTGAGGCCCCCGCCCCATGCCACACAACCAAGAATGACAATGCGAACATTGATTTCAGCTGTGAAGTCACCAGCCTGGGAGATGTCTGAAAGGGTTTGGGGAGCTCTGGCTTTAGGGATCAGGTGCAGGGGACCCGGTCCTTCCTCAGCCTTTGGTTTACTGCGTGACCGAAGGTGACTACTGAAGACCTCGGGGCTCAGTTTGTCCTCTGTAACATGAGGCCAAGGATACCTGCCTTGCCCCTGCCAGTTGTTGTGAAGGGTATCTGGGAAACTTTGTATAGTCTGTGGAACACTGGTGATCACTGTGACCATTTGCGGGGAGAGAAGGCGTATGAGAAGTCGATGGGCCACCAGTTGCCTTTTCCTTATGAATCTAGACTAATATTATTGCCTAACATTTTCTCATAAGAATAATGCCTCCTCATTATAAAGACTTTCAAATTTATATTCCTGAGTAGAGCAATTTACACCAATTTTTAAAAACAACATTGGCCACCGATCCAACTTCCCTCCTTCAAACCATATTTCTTTGTGCCCTCTACACAACCTTCGTTCTGGTGTTAGAGTTGATAGGATAAGGCCATCATACCACCACGTACATATTAAATATGCTGCCTCTCCCAGTTACCACACGTGTGTTTGAATAGGTTTGCAAAACATTACCTAAGGAATAATGCTATTAATGGCAGACTTTCAGGCATAATAATCTTATGATCTGGAATTCAGGGAGGGGAGTCAGCTCCAAGTATCCTATCTTTATTCCCCAAAGTAAATGCAATTTCATGGAGAATCACCCCCAAAGAACTTTCCTGCCATTCTTTCTGTCATGAGGCTGAGAGTGTTCAGCCTTCTCTTTCTTCATGTACCCACCACAGCCCAGACAGGAAGTGCCATGGAAAGCCAACCTCTGGGGAGGGAGGACACAGTTGGTTATTCATTAGAAAGTACAGAGGCTATTAAAATTGTATACTGAATTATTTCCCCATATCTTCTTCACTTGCTGATTTCTGTGGACTCCTGGCCTATTTTTCAGAAAGCCAACCTCAGACTGCACCATTTCTGGAAATATGGCATAGTGGGATGGATGCTAGTCTGGGAGTTAGCTGATCTGGCAGAAGCCCAGCTCTGCTACTTTTTTGACCTTGTCAAAGTCACTGACCCTCCATTAAACCCCACCCCCTCCACTGAGCTTCAATCCTGCCACTGTACAAAGAGCAGGGTCTGGGAGGTGGTATCCAAATTTCTTCCAGCACCTGATTCAATACGTTCTCGATTGATTTCATTTCAATTAATCTCAATTCAATCCAATTTGCTATATTTCAATTCAATTATTTCCATTTAGTTTAGTAATTCTATTTCATTCAGCTCAAGTCAATTCAAATAAACTAAATTCCATTGACTCCAATTGGATCCATGATTTCCTGGTGTTCCAAGCAATTTCTAGGGCTTGAGAAAGTAGGACTGAGCTGGAGTGAATGGAGGGCCGACAGACCTCCTTTGTGGCCCAATCCTGGTCTGAATAAAGTTACCACTGGAAGAAAGTCTTGGTAAAAAAAAAAAAAAAAAAAAGCATGAAGCATTGGAAAGAATGTAGGACTAGGTATATGATATGGCCTGTGAGCCCCGTTACCCATGAACAAATACTTGTTGAGTGAATGAATGTAAGTGGGAATGGATGAAAAGCTCTCCCACCCTTTCTCCAAATCTGGCTTTCTCTGTGATCTTGGCCAAGTCATTCCACCTCCAATTATTCTCATGAGAGACCTGAAGGTGCTGTACTGGGCAGTCCAGATCTAAACCCCATGTGTGGGATCCTGTGAGTCCTGCTCTCTCCTGGCCTACCCCAGACTGCTCCTCCAAACAGCAGAGCTGGGAGAACAATGCCCCATGATTGGCTCACACAGCTTCCCCAAGGGCAGAGCAGCAGGTGAGCAGAGGGAGCCCTGATTGCCAGGCGTGATGAACTGAGAGGGATTGATTAGCTCCAGCGTCTTGAGTTGAGTGGTTCCGAAATCTCTCCAGTGCGCACGTCCCTCCACTCAGCTCTTGTCCCTAGAGCTGCATGTTCAGCTTCCAGCAATAGCCACCCTCCTTCATGTGATGTTCTTTGTTTTTCCTTAAACTACTTGGAATTTAAGACATTAAATTCATTAAACTCTCATGATGGCCCCTATGAGATGGTGTTATTATCACCCCCAGTTTATGGATGACACAACAAAGGCTCAGAAAGAGAAGTCACTGACCCAAAGTCACACAGCCAATAACTGCTGGGACCTTCAAATCTAGAAGCGATGATACATGAGTAACAGGGTAGCAGGGATGCTGTGCATGCCAGCTCCCTTCCCTCTTTC
>NW_006298351.1:562841-569817 GCF_000327345.1 Myotis davidii
CCTCAACCCTCCATCTATATCCATGGCCTCCAAATGCTGGTCAGCCTGCCATCTCGGTTCTCTCCCAAACCAGAGCCAGATCAGCCCTGGAAGCAGGGTCCAGTCTGAACCTTGGTCCATCCTGCTGGGGTTGAGGCCATGCCCCATTGGTCATCTCCCAAGTCTAATGAGATGAGAGTCAAGCAAGCAAGGGCCTGGGTCAAATTGAGCAGAGGTGTTGTCAGTAGGCAGGTTGCTTTCCCCAGAACTCCCAGGATCCTTACACCTCAGGCACCCAGCAGTGAGGAGTCAATGCCTAAGAGATGCTTATCCTTCTGCCATCAGAATATCCCAAGCCAGAGCCTCTCCCCTCCAGACCTTTATATCTCTTCATCAGAGGATGGGGCTAATGGGTTAACCAGACAACCCTATCCATCTACAACATCTTACTCTTATTTCTCCCTAGTAACTTGTTTCTTTAAGCAAATTAATTTTAAGACACTTAAAGAGGAAGGAAGGGGGATAACAACCAGTGTTGATAGGCACCTTCTGTGGTGGTTCTCAACTTGAGTGTGTAGTGACTTGAGTAAAGGCTAATTTGAGGATTCACTTCCAGAGATTCTCATTCATTCATTCATTCATTCATTCATTCCTACTCATTAAGTACTGCTCTAGAGGCTGCAGCTTTTTGCTGCTAACCTTATGGAGTTTATAAGGGAAAATGGAAAAAATAAGCAATCTACACTAATAAAGACAAACATGCAAATTGACTGTAACTTTGCTATGCCTTAAGCCATGCCCACCAGCCAATCAGAGGAACTATATACAAATTAACCCAACCAAGATAGTGGCCGGCAGCCATGGAGCTGGAGCAAGCAGGAGGCTTGGGTTGCCCCTGGCGATGGAGGAAGCCAAACTTCCTGCCCCACCCTGGCAAGCTCTGAGCTCCACTCAAGGCTACAAAGTTTCAATTATAGAAGGTAAATAAATCCAAGAATAAAAAAAAAAAGGAGAGGCTGGGAGCTTCCATCGCCAGGGACCTTGGGCAGCCTGAAAACGGCCCTTAGACTCTCACCCAGAATGGCCAGGCACCCCAGTGGGGACCCCCTACCCTAAAGGGAGTGTGGCCAGCTGCAAACAGTCATCATCCCCTCACCGAGGCTGGCCAGGCACCCCAGCGGGACCCCCACCTTGATCCGGAACACCCTTCAGGGCAAACCAGCTGGCCCCCACCCGTGCACCAGGCTTCTATCCTATATAATAAAAGGGTAATATGAAAATTGACCCTAACAGCATAACGACTGGGAATGACTGGTCACTATGACACTCTGACCACCAGGGGGCAGATCCTCAATGCAGGAGCTGTCCCCTGGTGGTCAGTGCACTCCCACAGGGCGAGCTCTGCTCAGCCACAAGCCAGGCTTATGGCTGCCAGCACAATGGTTGTGGCGGAAGCATCTCCCGTCTCCTCAGCAGCACTAAGGATGTCCGACTGCAGCTTAGGCTTGTTCCCCATTGGCAAGTGGACATCCCCCGGAAATGAATACATATACAGTATATCAGGTGGCCAATGCTACCGGGTAATATGATGTGAAGGGACCTTGGTCTAGGGCAGTGATGGCGAACCTATGACACACGTGTCAGAGGTGACATGCAAACTCACTTTTTTGGTTGATTTTTCTTTGTTAAATGGCATTTAAATATATAAAATAAATATCAAAAATATAAATCTTTGTTTTACTATGGTTGCAAATATCAAACAATTTCTATATGCGACATGGCACCAGAGTTAAGTTAGGGTTTTTCAAAATGCTGATAAGCCGAGCCCAAAAGGATTGCCATCACTAGTCTAGGGTCTGTGTTGTAAACAGGTACATCAGGAGATTCTAATACAGCAATCCCACACAGTTGTAAAACCACTGTTTACTCTAAATGTCAAAATCCATATGTGGGTATTTAATTTTAACACTTATACTAGGTAAGTTGGTCTATTGCTGGTAGTGTTATATATTTAACAGATGGGAAAACTGAGGCTCCTAGAAAAGAATTTGCCAAAGTTATCACAACTCAAAGGCAGCAGCAGAATCTGACTGCAGAGCCTGCTTTCCCTGATGCAACAGGTCATGATGATGAACATCGCACACAGCTTGGCCACTTCAGAGGTGGGCCGTCCTCATCATCTCTGATGTTGGCTCATTCCTGTTTGAAAAGCACATTCTCACCCATTGTCTCCTTGGAGGTTCACACACTGAGGAAGAGGGTGTGGCCCCGGCTGCCCGCTTCCCCCAGTCACGCAGTCCCTGGTACTGAGGACTAGCACTGCGGGTGCCTGTCTGTCAGATTAGGGACATCTGCCCAGAAATGGGAAAGCACTTGCGGACATACTCAGGGAGACCCTTGAGTACCTATGTGCTCAGGAGAAGTTCTGGGCTTTCTCTACCCACCATGGGTTAATCAATCTGTACAACTGGCTGCTGGTCTGGGCTCCCTGAACCCCAGCCTGCTTCATCTACTTCCCTGTGGGCTTGACCCTTCCCCTGAGCTCTCAGCTTCTAGCTCAGAGCTGGTCCTAGGAGGTGGACACTGCTCTCATGGTCACAGCAACAATAAGAATAGAATAATAAACACTTTGAACAGTGGTTGCCACAGTCAGTACTCAATAAATATTTGTTTAATGGAGGTTGAATGAATAAATAATTATACAAGTAGTCCCTTCACATCCATATCTGGGGTCAACCACGGTCCAAACACTTTAAGTGGAAAAACTGCAGAAATAAAAAATTCCTAAGTTTTAAATTTGTGCCATTCTGAGCAGCATAACAAAATCCCTGCTCCATCCCACCCGGGAGTGCATCAACTCTTGTCCAGCCTCTCTGGGCTGCATACGCTCCCACCCAGTGGTCACTTGGTAGCCTTCTTGGTTAGCAGACGGAATGTCAGCATCGCAGTGCTCGTGTCCAGGTCACCCTTATGTTACTTCATTATGGCCCCGAGGTGCAAGACTAGTGATGCCAGCAATTTGGATATGCCGGAGAGAAGCAATAAGGCCCTTCCTTTACGTGAAAATATGAAAGTCCCGTAGCATCTGGGGTTTCAGGCATCCACTGACTCAGGGTCTTAGAACGTATTCCCCGTGGACAAGAGGGGACACTATGGTAACCGACATTTGTAAGCATTTACTGTGTTCCAGGTGCCATGTTCAGCTCGTTTTCATTTAATTCTTGCAAGAGCCCTGTGAGAGAGGTACTCTTATTTTTACGCTCGTTTGCATGAGAGTGAATGGAAACTTAAAAAGGTCAGGATAAGCTCAGTCTCACACAGCCAGGACACCATCAAGCTTGCATTTGAACTGTGTCTGTCTGATTCCGAAGCCCAAGTTCTCAACCAGATGCACCATCAGGAAACACCACTGTCTGATCCCAGTGTGCTCCTGAGGAGCCGCCCATCACCTCTGCTGGAAACCTCCCAGCACCACAGGTGTCCCCGCCTGGTTGTCTCGGATAACAGCCCTGACTCAGGTCGAAGCTCCGCTTCCTCCACCACTTTGGCCACTGCACTTGGAACTTTGGGAAGCTCCCTTTTAGGCCAACCATAGAGCTACTGAGCTCCCTTTGGCCCTGATCCCATCGGCTTCTTCAGTCAACTCATCAACCTAGCCTGACGTCCCAGCATAGCGGACAGCTGAGCGATCGATGGTAGCTTTAAACACGGCTGCAGAAAACAATGAAACTCCATCCAGGGAGAAGTAAGCCTATGTACCCCCTTGAATCTGAGGAGGTTTATGACTACTTTGACCGAGAGAGTAGGAGGAAGCGCCGCCATGTGACTTATGAGATTGGATCATGTAAGACCGGTGGCTTCTACTTTTTACTGGAACATTCAAGCTTGGAGCCCCTGAACCAACCTGTAAAAAGTTCAAATACCTGGTGGCTGCCACACTGTGCAGAAGCCCATCTACGTGAAGAGTTCAAAGTGGGCGCTTTGGTCAGTGGTTTCACAATGAGCCCAGTCTTCGAGTCATTCCAGCCCAGAGGCTAGACACAAGCCTCTGGCCTTTCTGGATCTTCCCAGCAGAGGTTCCGGACCTTGTGAAGCCGAGGCGAGGCACCGTGCCCTGTGCCCACCGAGCCCCATCCCTACTGTGCTCTGCCCAGCTTCCTTTCATTACTTCATAATATAATGGAGGTTGTTTTATGTTACTAAGTTTTGGGCGGCATGTTACCTCGTAGAAGGTAACTGGAACACCATGCTATGGTCTAGCCCAGACGTGTAGCTAGTTGTTAAGTGTGTAGGCTCTGGAGTCACATAGAACTGAGTTTGAATTCTAGGTTATGCCATTTTCAAGACGAGGCAAGTTATTTCACTTCTTAGAGCTTTACCTTCTTTATTTGTAAATTAGTAATAATGACAGTATTTCGATCCAAGGACTATTATGCGGATTTAGTGAGATGCATGAAAAGTCTTATCAGACAGCACCTAGTATATAGTAAGCACTCAGTAAGCACTAGCTTTGACCATTATTATCAAGAGCCTTAGTAAGTGCCGCTGTTATGCTAGCACTTTATAGATGGGGAAACCACAGCTCTCACAAGTAAAATGACTTCCCCAAGGACACACAACCAGTCGGCCTTCCTGATCCCGCGCCCAGAGCTTTAGAGTCTTGCCACCATGGACACAGCCAGCTCTGCGGAGGCCAGATAATTTCCGAGGGGCCTGGGAAGTGAGGAAAGCACCCTGATCTTTGTCACCATTAGGAAACCCCAAAGGAGCCGCGGAAGAGCCCTCCCTGTGTCCCCAATTTCACAGAGTCCCAAGCACCAAATTAGAGGGACATCTTCCAGACACATTCTCAAATCGGCTTCTTTTTAGAGCAAAGCTAAAAAAAGATGTGATACTCTAAATGCCATCCCTCCCATGCTGGTAAGCAGCTTATTTAGCCCAGTGTGTGGCCACCTTAAGAGCCTGGAGGAGAGAGCCTGCTGCTGGGAGTTCCCTCTGGGGGTGCTGGGGGCAGTGAGCACTGGGAGGCTGGGGAGAGACCTGGGGAGAGACGGAGGGGAGGCAGGGAGCAGGCTCAGGTGGCTGCAGGGACAGGAAGCCCTGTAGGGGGACAGGGAGGGGTGGGCAGGGGAGAGGCTGGGGTTGGGCATGCATTTTCATGGGCATAGACACGGGAGCCTTAGAACTTGAGAGCTGGAAGGAGGCAAAATGTTTCCTCATTTTACAGAGAAAATAAGGACTTGGTGGAACAGGGTCGGGGAGGCTTCCAAAAGGGAAACCCATCTTAGACCGATTCCTCCGCAGCCCAAGCACCTCTTCCCTGGGTCCATGGAGTGCAGGCGGCACCTCTTTTACATGGAGGGCAACACGGAGGTTCAGGAGAGGAAGCATCTTCCTGAAAGCCAACAGGAAGTGCACCGGGAAGCCAGACTTAAGTGTCTGGGCTTTAGAGTTTAGGTTTTTTTCTACTTTGGCCCCACATACCTTCCCACCCCCATGAACCCTGAGTAAGAGATTAGCCCACTCTTTTACAGCTAGACCAGTGGTGGCGAACCTTTTGAGCTCAGCGTGTCAGCATTTTGAAAAACCCTAACTTAACTCTGGTGCTGTGTCACATATAGAAATTTTTTGATATTTGCAAGCACAGTAAAACAAAGATTTATATTTTTGATATTTATTTTATATATTTAAATGCCATTTAACAAAGAAAAATCACCCAAAGAAATGAGTTCGCCTGTCAACTCTGACACGCGTGTCATAGGTTCGCCATCATTGGCCTAGACCCTCGTAGGGCAAGACACTCTGTAATACCAGGGGGTGTCAGTTATGGAGAGTTAGAGACAAATAAATCTGTTCAGACCAGGACAAGCAGGAAAAAAGAAGTGTGAAAATATAAAAAAAAAATGAATTTTTACATTGGAAAGGATCACTCCCTATAGAAGGAGAAACCAATCCCAAAGGGTAAAGTAAGCTTTTCTAGCTGGTAGAAGAGGTAAAGTTGTTTAAAGAAAGGGGAGAGGGTTCTGGACACCAGGAGACCCAGAGTCAGTCCCTACCCAGGTGGTCTTGACCGGCACCAGCTCCACCCTGCGAACGTTCTCAGTGCGCAGAGGTGGGGCCCTGCGGCCATGGGAGGCCCAAGCCAAGGCTGATGGGCCCAGAGGTGAGCCCTGCAGATAAGCAGGAGATCAGAGTGTTCCCTGGGACTTCCACCCAGAAGGAAAGGAAGAAAGTCCATCGCTCTGCTGGGAGTCGTGGAACATGAGTGTGTGAAACCTGGTGGCCATGCTCTGTGCTTCACAGAGGAACCAGCAGGTGAGGATGGAAGGGACAAGAGGAAATGAGAGACACAGGGGAGCTGCCATTCCGGTTGTGTGAGTCCCCGGTTCCAGGTCTTGAACTGGGGTCAGGTAGGTGACTTCGCCCAGGTGGCTGGAAAGTCGAGTGTGTGTGTGGGGAGCAGGGGAAGGGAGGGGTCAGGTGCGGACCCTCCAGAGTAGGTGTCACCCATGTTTTCAGTAAAGGGTCAGGTGGTACATATTTTAGGCTTTGTAGGCCAAGGGACAATGTCCTCCACTCTATGAGCCACCATTCCCAACAACACTTTACATTTAAAAATGTAAAACCGTTCTGTGTTCATGGTGCACACAGACCGTGGGCTGCATTTGGCCTGTGGGCCACAGTTTGCCAACCCCTGATCCAGGAGGAGGGGAGAGCTGTGCTGGACAGGGTATCATAGGCCTCCTTCCGGAGGCTGGGCTTCTTCGGGCAGGGCAGAGGCAAAGGGTTACCCGGGTGAATTCAGTATCCGATTTGCATGCGACAAAGCAATGAAGAGCGTGGACTGAGGGCAACGAGGGAGGGAGGAGTTTAAGTTGAAGGTACAATTAGAAAATTATTTTAATTGCAATGAAATGAAAGTGCTATTTGCACTGGGGCCAATAGTGATGAAGATGCTGAGAGACATTGAGGGGCAAAATGAACATAATTGGTTGTC
>NW_006298351.1:569832-575475 GCF_000327345.1 Myotis davidii
GGACACTCAAAATCTGTTTAGCCAATGACAGATGGACTTCCCCTCAGAGCGGAAGTGAGTGCCCCATCCCCAGAAGCATTCAAGCAGAGCATAGATCCTGCCTGACAGGTGCTCTGCAGACAGCAATGGATGGAGATCAGAGCAGATAAAGTCTCTCCTAGCTCTGCGGGTCCATGAGCCTCTGTTCTGTGATTGTCTTTATCAATCTAACAGGAGCAAACGATTTGTTTAGTCAATGAAGGCTATAGACAAACTTTACCCCTCAATACAAATCACCGTGGTTCTGCAGGAAGCTGTCTATTTTCTAAAGTGCTCACATCCGTTATCTGCCCGAGGGACCTGGGAAAGGATTCTGGAACCTGAAAAATGCTAGACAAATGTGGGATTGTGTTATTATTATCATTACTCTTTTAAAAAGACGCTTCAATTGGATGTAAGGATTCTCTATTTTATTTCCGATTTAGTGCAGTTACTCTGACTTAGCTCCATTGAATTATTCATTTCTATACCCCTCTCATCTCTTGGACAATGCTTGGCACACTGTCATATAAAAAAAAAAAATTGTCAAGTCCTAGCAATGCATCAAGAGCCAGCCAGGAAAGCATTTGATCTGCACAGTCTTTGCCCACCACTGCAGAAAAGGCTCCATGTCCCACTGCTGGCTCCATTACAATAGTCTCATTATTAAGAATAATAGTCACCATTTGCCAGCAACCCCCTGTGGCAGGCACTGGTCAGGGCTCTTTGAAGACATTCTCAATTAAGGCTTTCAAGAACCTAATGATAGATAACATTGTGGTGCCCATTTTATGGATGGGAAAGTCAAGGCTCAGAGAGGCATGGCTGCTTGCTCAAAGTCATAAAGGTTAGCAAAATGTTTCCAACAATCTAAATTTAATAACCCCACCTTCCCAGTGGACACAGGAAGGCATTTTGTACATACGTATTCATTCTATGAGGAAGAGCCTGCGTCTGCTCAGTGTGCCAGGCCAGGTAATAAAGTCTTCTGTCATAACTGCCTCTCCATCTCAGGGTCACTCTGGGAAATGGAGGCCTCTTGGCCCCAGAAGCTCTGAGGCAGAAACCACAGCTTGTGTGTCCCCAGTTCCAGCCGCAATGCAGCCGCTAGCCAGCAGAGGGCAGCTGCAGGAAGCCGTCCAAGGATAGCCTCCACCCCCATTAGAGCTAATTAAGCCCTAAGAGGCAAGAGGCAAGTACATTTCTGTGTGATGAAAGCAAACAGATCTACTCCTGGGCTGAGCAAGCAGGAGGATCAGAGAGGAGGGACATTTATCGGCTTCCAAGAAGCCAGCTGGATGGTGCCGTGGTGGCTGCCTGCAACAGAACAGTGGCCTGTGGGAACCAGACCCAGGGGCATCCCTGAGTCCCTCCTCCCTTAGCCAGGCCAATAGAACAGGAAGAGTCTGGCCCAGGGCTAGAGACACTGAAGCCAACAGAACAGTGGCCGGAGGCAACGGGGCAGGGGTGGCCTGTTTGCAGCAGAAAAACCAATGCAGGCATCCCAAGAGATGCACAGGATGCCCACAAGCCTGTGCTCACAAAACAGAAACATTGGGCTGCCTGACTTTTGGTGTCAAAGCCTGGGCATTCCAGCCAGACCATGCTGGTGGGTTACTTGCACACTCACAAGCATGCATGTAGATGAAGCTCGGGTGTACAAACACACACACACACACACACACACACACACACACAAATGCAAATATCACTAATGTAGGTGCATATAGAGGTAACAGGCTACACTGGTTTGAATTCAGAAGGCCTAAATTCTAGTACCAGCTCTGCCACAAACCTGTACAATCTTGAGCAAGTTACCAAACCATTCTGTATCTCAGTTTCCTCATTTGTGAAATGGTCTCCAGCCTGTTTTCTTAAAATCAAATAGGTGCTGCCCAGCCGATGTGGCTCAATGGTTGAGCATCGTCTGATGTACCAGGTCGCTGGCTTGATTCCCAGTCAGGGCACACGCCTGGGTTGGGAGCTTGATCCCCAGTAGGGGGCATGCAGGAGGATGTTTCTCTCTCATCAATGTTTCTATCTATCTCTCTCTCTCTCTCCCTCTCCCTTTCTCTCTCTGAAATCAATAAAAATATTTTTTAAAAATCAGACAGGTGCTCACTCAGAAGTTCAGGAACCAAATCAAGGTCCCCCAAGGAAGCCTAGGACTGCTCCCCATATCCTTTACCAAGTCTGCAACTTTAGTGGAAGTACTGAGTGAGGTGGCCCAGTCCAGTCCATGTCCCCAAACCAATGTCCCCAGATTGCTCTTACCTGCCTAACACCATGGGGAGCTCTAAGTCAATGCCTCTGATTTTCTCCCTATCAGCACAATCACAATGAACATGCGGTTTCTTTTCCAGGTGAAAAAAAAAAATCCATGCATAGATCTTACCCTATTTTTGGAATCTTTCTTTGGAAAAAAAATCTCAGAAATTAAGTTACTAAAATTAAGTCATATTTTAAGACTCTATGCACTTTGCCAAGTTGTTTTCAAAACGGTTGCCCTAGTTTATGTGTCGACCAGCGATGCAGGAGTCTCTGGATTATCCCATTCTGGAAAGCACCGGCCGTCCTCTTCTCGTTTTCTGTTTGATCTTGTTCATTCAACAGGCGAAAAATGTTACCTCGTGGATTTAATGAGCATTTCTTTGATTATTAGAGAGAATGAATATGTTTTTCTGCTGTTTGTGAACTAGTTCAATGCAGTTGGTCTTTTAAGAATTGTCTCTCTGTGCCCTCTGCTCACTCATGTGCTGGGGTCTTAGCGAATTTAATTGATTTGCATGCGCTCTTTACATAATAAAGATAGTAATCCTTTGTCATGTTTGCTGCGGATATTTTTCTGGCTTGCTTTATGTCTTTTCCTTTGTGGTTTCTTCTGTCATTTCTAAGCTTATACGGCCACCCCATCTTCCAGAGACTTGGTATATATTCATTTCTAATGCCTGATTTTTTTTTTCTCCTGGTATGATTTGATTCTAGAAGCTTGAGATTCCATAGGACCACACATCTATGATGCTGTGCTCCCAAGACCAGCACTGGGTTATCTTTGAGGCACAGGCTCCCTAACACCTTTCATCATTTCCTTTATCCTTCCACACCCTCCACATTACAAGCTCCCCGAGGGCAGGGACTCTGCCTCATTCCCCCCACCCCTGACCCCTAGGAGCCCAGCACAGTGCCAGGCACACAGTGAATGAGCACTAAATCTCTATCGCTTGATTATCCTCCTGATCTGCTCTAACCCCGTGAGAACGCTCCGGTTCTGGCCTGTATCTAAGCATGCAGGATGAATGATCTGAGCGTGGGAGCACCTCGGAGAGCAGGGAGGGCATGACCAGAAGGAAGAACAGAAACAGCTGAATTAAAACTGTAAAAGAACAGGGCATGTAGGAAACAACAAATAGTCCAGAGTGCTGATAGCACAGGGCATGCATGGCTATGATAGGAAATGGGGCTGGAAGTGTAAGTTGAACCCATTCTCCGGAGTGCAGCCAGGAAGACCTTTTTAAAAGGTATATTTGAGCATATCACTTCCCTGCTTACACCCTGCAAAGCTTCCTTTTGCATGAGGATACAGTTAAGAATCTTGTACTGAGTCTACAGGGTCCTGCCTTCCTCATGCGCCCCACCTCCTGCCAGCCATTCTCCCCTTGCTCACCATAGCAACCCCCATCTCATTGTCAAGGCCAAGCCCATCCCATCATCAGGCCTCTGTGACTGCTGTTTTCTTATCCTGTTAACCTCTCACCCAGCATTACAACTGCTTCCTTCCACATATCCAATGTTGCCCAGGCTCTTATCGTTCCTGTCACGTCCATCCATTGGTTTCATTACCTGCATGAAAATTATCACGATCTAAAATAATCTTCTTTGTGTATCTTCTTTTTTTAAATATATTTTTATTGATTTTAGAGAGAGAGGAAGGGAGACAAAGAGAAACATCGATGAGAGAGAAACACTGACCAGCTGCCTCCTGCATGGCATACATAACAGGTGAGGGCTATGTTTTGCTATGGGGGAGTGGGTGGGGTGAGCAGGATCCGATGCGTGTTCCAGAAAAATAATTCTGCTGACATGGCAGAGAATGGTTTGGGACCAGAGAATCCAGGGACAAGGAGATGGAAGGATATTACATGGAAATGACTGATACCAGAAACTTTCTGGGAGGAGGGTGTGATTCCAGAAGATGGAAGGGTGTTGTGCAGTTGGTACTGGAAATGAAGAAAACAATGTGGAGAGTGGGCAACCTGCAGGCATGCAAACAACAACAAAAAAATAGCCAGAATTACGAATTAATCTAGCTTCAGTGGTTTTCATACTGCCTCAGACTATCCTCACCATCACTGTTCAAAGCAACCAAGACACAAGTACTCGCTTCATTTTACAGATGAGAAAACTGAGGCTCAGGAACGTGAACTCAGGGCCCCGATGCGTGAGCAGTGGATGTGGACAGAACCAAGGTCCTGACACTCAGCCCTGGGCCCTGCCCGGCAGGGGCTGCAGAGTCACCATTTTCCCCCGGCTCCCACGCTCTGTGCATGGTGTGGTTGCTGGAATCAAGCCTCGGAGTGAATGAGCCCGATGAAAACTGTCCCTGGCCTTTGGCCTGGAGAGAAGTGCAGAACTTCCTTCCTTAAGAGAGTTGAGGCATCACCAGTCAGGGAGGAGGCCCTTTGTCGCCACATTAACAGTAAATGTCATTTGCTCCAGCGCTATCTCCATATCAGACTTGTTTTCCCTTCCCCTGTGGCTGAAATTACAACAAAATGGACCAGGGACCAAGGGCAGGATGAGATAAACAAGACTCAAAAAGAGACGGGACTGAGGGAGTGACGCCTCCCTTCAAGCAGGCAGACAGGCTGGGAGACCCAGATGCCTCGCCCTCTGAACTGGAGCCATAGCATCTGATGGCAGCAGCAATTACCAGTGGCTCAGCAGGGAGCCAGGCACAGGCCCTGTGGAGAGCTCCCCAGATGCATGAGCCTCAGAGGGAGAGAGAGGAGCCTGGAATGTCTTAGGGGTCTCCTGAATACCATAGCTCCCCCCACCCCAATTTGGCATGCCCGAAGCTTAGCTATTGTTCAAATGCCATCTGCCTCATGGAGCTTAGATAGATCACACTAATCATTCTAATTCAGAGCGTGTACCTACCTGTCCTGTCTGTTGATGGGGATAAGGAAGTAGAAGGCCATAGGCTCGTCCAGACCTGCACCTCTCCTTGAGTCTAGAGAACAAGTTGGGGGCACAGCACAGAGAAGGGCTCTCATCTGGTGGCTCCCTAAGGTGCTAGATCATCATCACCTTTCACCTTTTTGGGTCTTTCCAGCAACTGGCATCCAATTACAAGCCTTATCCCTACATGCTGATGGTGGTCCAAGAATAACTTGACTATGCAGGGGTTGGGTTGATAGGGAAGTAAGTTAAGTGGGAGGGCATGAGGTCCCATAGCTGACCTGCCCAGGGTGCACCCAACAAAAGCAATCAGTCAGCTGACTGTTCTCTCCCTACTTGCCCTTCTCCTTTCTCTCCATTCCTCCCTTCTCCCATTTTTTCTCTCACTCATTCCTTCCTCTTCTAATTTTCTTCCCTTTCCCTGAATCTAAATCCATTTCTTCCGAT
>NW_006298351.1:575503-579947 GCF_000327345.1 Myotis davidii
TAAAAAAGGAAGTTCTGCCTTTACCATTCATGCCCACAAATTATTATAAAAGAAACGAAATGGTTTCCTTTCGGCTATTCAGTGTGTACTTGCTCATAGGTAAACAGAGGCATCATTTTAAGGTAAAGGAGCATGTGTGTGTGTGTGTCTGTCAGTCTATTGAATGTCTCCTTGGAAGAAAGGGACAAGGAAAGGGCAGAGAGAACATGGTGAATTCATTCATTCATTCATTCATTCATTCATTCATTCATGACCTATTTACTGTGAGCTAGCACACTGCAAGCCTCACAGAGGGCCCAGCCTGGTGCAGAAGTGGATAACTACTAGCACATGGTAAGTGGGTGAGATCAGTCTTGCTGTAGGGGTCATATAAGGACATGCAGCAGAAGTAGTGGCCTTGGAGTCATTTCTCAGAAAAACGAAGACGCTCAGGCCACAGGGTGTAAGTAAAGCTGTGTCTAAGGAGAAAAGAGAGTGACGTTCAGGAGGCCCTGCTGGCCGGATGTGGAAGGGACGGGACGTTAAGGGCCAGGCAGGGGCAAGAGCTAAGAGTTGGGACAGTGAGTAAGAGGCAGGGATAGGATGTATCCTTATCTGTATACGTTTGCATCATTTTTAATTGGTAAAAAAAAGTGTTTAGCTGTTCAGAATCCACAGGTATACACCTCTCTCTGGCTCTCCTAGAAGGAAGGATCTGGGAAGCAGATCTGGTTTTGTTGAGTCTAATAAAGGTTGAGAATGCAGATCTGAGAAGCAGAGAACAGCAGATCTGAGAAAGGGATGTTGCTGTAAAATACAGGTTTCACTACTGTTCATGTGTGGTGAGGCTGACAGATCAGGAAATGACTGCCATGGAAAAGGTAGTTTGTTATACACACAAACCCCAAGAGGAGGGGGCAGAACATGCTATGAGGGGCTGCACTGGGAAGCAGAGGAGGTGGGGAGGAATATGGACTGAGTACTTTACTGTAGTTCCCATGGAAAGGAAGGGGCAAGGTAGAGTAAGCTGGTTTAGGATTGGCTAGTTTAGATCATTTTAGTGCGCCCTGAGGCAAGGGGCTGGTCCTAGCCATCTGGTACGTGGCTCTGGGGCTATTAGGGCAGGAAAACAGTGTGTAAGAACTTTCCAGAGTGTAAGAAACCAGGAAAGGAGGCCATGGAGGTGTGAGCACTGAGTTAGTTTGCATATAAAAGACACACTTCCAGGCCACGTCTTCACTATCTCTAGAAATTGATTGAAGGCAGTCCCTCTGGAGTCAGCAAAGCCCCAAAATGTCAAAGCATGAAAAATACAGGAAGTAAAAAAGGCATGATCGATACAGATGTCGAACTCCTAAAGGTGAGAGCCAAGGTGGGGCGGGGGTGGGAAGAAACAAAGGTGCCCATGCAGAGACAGACTGAAGGACACAGCTGTGTCTGTGAGTGTGAATGTGTGTGTTTGTGTTTCAAGGAAAGAGGGAGATGAAGAGAAACACAGACAGGGAGATGGCACAGGAAATGGACACCAGAGAAAGAATCAGGATAGGTAGAGAAGAGATGTAGGCATCTGTACTACCCGATGGACATGTTAACCTTCCTCTATTAAATGGACATTGTCCATAAATGCTTTTGGCATTGGATTTGAGAAAAGGCTGATATTATAATAGATGAGACTGGCCTAAGATATAGCCCATGACTGTTTAGATTTTATGTCTATATTCTAGTCTAATGCAATCGTTTTCCATTTTTTATGAGCCATGGAACCTTTGCTTCAATTGAGACCTTATACAAAAGTGCAGAACATTAAAAGGATAGGAGCCCAGCCGGTGGTTCATAGGTTGAGCATCAGCCTATGAACCAGGAGGTCATTGTGCGATTCCCAGTCAGGGCATATGCCTGGGTTATAAGCTCAATCGCCAGTAGGGGGTGTGCAGAAAACAGCCAATCAATGATTTTCTCTCATCATTGATGTTTTTTTCTCCCCTCCCCCCCTCTGAAACCAATACAAATATATATATATATTTTTTAAATGTATTTTATTGATTTTTTTACAGAGGGGGATGTGCCCGCAACCCAGGTACATGCCCTTGACCGGAATCGAACCTGGGACCTTTCAGTCCGCAAGCCGACGCTCTATCCACTGAGCCAAACCGGTTTCGGCAATACAAATATATTTTAAAAAAGAACAGGAGCACAGGTACTCCCTGTGCTGGAGATGGGGGTCTAGGCCGCACCAGCCCACCTCCTCTTAGCCCCTACTCTAGCCCTTGGGGCCCCTTTATCTCAAGTGCAAAGCTTCCAATAAGCATAGTTTGAAAACCTCTGCTCTGGGGCAGTGATAACCATACGGACTGGAGCGAAACCTGGGGACAGGTTGACACAGTGCAGATCTAGAAGTGGTCTCTTTCTGGGGGAGAGGCCACTCTAGAGTGGTCCCACTCTGGAGAGAACCCACAGACCGGCATTTGACATACCAGGAAGAGTTTAAGAGAATGGGTTTTTTTTCAATCATGTAAATCTAAGTTTGAAACACAATTCTCATCCTTTAGCTAATCACAGGAATCTTCTGGGCCTCAGTTTCTTAATCTATAAAATAGGGTGCATAACATGTATTCTAAAGCATGATAATCAGGATTATACCAGAAAATGTACTTACCAGAGTGTTTAATTAGTAAGTGTTCAGTACATGTAGACCATTATAATCAGCCTCATTAGTATTATTCCCCAAAGAACTAAGCAATTCATGCTGGTTCATCCTCAACAAGACCTTTCTAGCATTTAGAACTGTACAAAAATAGAACGGAATATCTCACAGTGTGAGTTGCCCAATCTGGGGCATGTCTAAGGGGGAGTTCAAGGCTACTGCACAGCGATATTGCCAAGGGATAAACTAATTAAATGAGGGGTTGGGACTACGCAGTTTTCCTAAGTCTACTCCAGCCTTGAGAATCTAAGACTTGAGATCCAGTCTTGAGATCTCCTAACTGTAAGATTTTATGACATTAATATTCTATCAGTTGCAGTTTTGATGAGCCAGCACTGCTTCAGGCACAGACTCAGATACTTGCTGGGAGGTTGAAGGTGGAAGGAGAGGGAAGGCTGGTGGGGTGGGGGGTCAGTTCTGAAGCCTATCAGTCCAGCCCTCCACAGGCTGTTGGCTCTCACATCACTCAGGTGAATGAGACTTCCTGAAATAGTAATAGGTCACAGGCAATCGCTGATCCCAATGCATTCAGAACCTAATTTGGGGAAGTATGTTTTCCTGAAAAGGTTCATTAGCCAAGTGCACCCCCTAATTAAGTAGTTCAGGACAGACGGACGGCCCAATATGTAAGCACTTTGTTGGTGCTCTGGGAGAAAGGACAAGTGCATTAAACTAGATGAAAACACAAATTACCTTCCATCTTTGGAGCAGCAAGTCATTGGCAACCCACCCATCACTCGTACACTTCTCCAGTAGTTCGGGACAGATGGATGGCCCAATATTGTAAGCACTTTGCTGGTGCTCTGGGAGAAAGGACAAATGCATTAAAATAGATGAAAACACAAATTACCTTCCATCTTTGGAGTAGCAAGTCATTGGCAACCCACCCATCACTAGTACACTTCTCCCAGCACATGAGGGGCTCCAGGAAGTCATTGGGAATGCTGCCATACCCGTCACCGTGGAACCCAAACATTTGAGAGGGGCTTAGAGGTCTTAGTCCAAGCAAGCAACCTCTGACTTTGGGAAGCATGCCCTCCACATAGACCCTGACCTTGGGGATGAAGCCAGCGAAACCCATGCTCTTCTGATCAGAGAAAGTGCCTCCTGAGACATACTATCCAGATCAATGTATTCACCTCCAAGTGAAGTTTGCCTTGTGGAGTCAAAAAGCAAAACAGCTTTCTTCTATTTTCCTTTTAGATAGTTTGATGTCATCTTCTGGCTTTTCTTCTCAAGTGAAAACACTCTGAACAGCTTTGAATGCATCTGATTGTACTTTACAGCCACTCACCCTCCTGGCCTATGTTCCACCACTGGCCTTTGAACACATTCCTTTCGGTCTATAAGTCTCCTGAAGTATGGTACCCCAAATAAGGACACAATTCTTCAGGTGTCACCTAACAAGTACAGAGCACAGCTATCCTTGTTCCTTCTTCATTCTAGACACTATATAATGATACCTCAAATAATAGATACCATTTACTGAGTGTTATTATGTGCCAGGCAATATGTTAAATGTTTGAATCCTTAATACAACCCTGTGAGGAAGGTATTATTCCCACATGATAGATGAGGAAGCCAAGACATAGAACAGTTAAATAATTTTCCCAAGATGACATGACTGTGTAGAGTTAAAGAAAGGATTTGATCTGGGATGCTGACTTTTAACCACCATTCTACTCAGCCGCTGCCACTGCCTAAGATCAGTCATCATTTTATGTTTATAAATTTTTTGTTTATAATATTTGCTTTATAGTT
>NW_006298351.1:579997-586556 GCF_000327345.1 Myotis davidii
CTTGATTTCAATTCTTTTAGGTAAATATCCAGAAGGAAATGAAAATCAAAACCAAAATGAGACCTCACCTCACACCTGTCTGGCTGCTATTATAAAAAAATAATAAAAGACAAATGTTTGCGAGGATGTGAAAGAAAGGGAACTCATACTGTTGATGGGAATGCAAAATGGTGCAGCTGTTATGGAAAACAGTACACAGGTTCTTCAAATCATTAAAAATATAACTACCATATGTAAAATGTTTTTATATGAAAATCATTTTACTCCCCCAAAGATGCTATAGTTCTAGTCCTCTAAACCTCCATGTCTATTCCATATGAGATGCCCATCCAATACTACATTTTAATTTTTAAAATATGTAAATAAAATACAGGTTTTATACATCACTTAAATTTCACTTTGCTTCTACTGATTATTCCACCCTTCAAGGTAATTTTGAGTCTTTATCATCCAGTGGGTCTGCAACACCTATACACCTGGTCAGGGTTCCTTCTATATCTTCATCTCAATCATGTACCAGGCCAAGAAAGAAACCTATAACCTACCCTGGTAATTCAACCACTAACTAACCCATCTGGTTATCATCTGGTCCCATGGTTTCCAAACCAAGATGATCTTTAGAATCAACTGGAAATCGCTGTGATCACCAGATACCATTCAAACTCCCCTCAATCAAAATCTGAGGATGGGACTCAGAAAGATGCATGTTGGGATAACACCCCCGCCCCCCAAGATTATAGCCCTCTCTCGGGTTTATTTACCATCAATCTAGTCCACGTTCTTCTAATTTGTCCAGAAGGGTATAAGGAGAAGCCAAGACCTTTGCTGAAATTGAGACATTATACTTTGGATTCTTCAATCTAATATACCCATAAAGAGAGAAAATTAGGTTACTTTAATATATAACTTAATCTTGGTAAAAATTGAAATTATTTTCTCATACTGAATGGGGTTCAGGCTTAATTTTTTAGACCCACCAATGGGAAGTACATTTAATTGAAATTAGTGATTAATTAATGATTATCTATCACTACACTGAATTTTATCAAAGAAAACACAGAGACCTGAAGAAGCGAAGTGATTTTCCCAAGGCCAGGCAATGCGTCAGTGGTGGAGTCTAAACCAGACTCCAAATCGCCTGATTTGAGCTCATTTCTCTTTCCAAAACATCATGCTGCAGCTTAAATTTATACTTGGCTTTGCAATTCATTGTGGTTTTGTTTGATTTACTACGTATCAGATGGCCTTCCTTATTCAAATTTGCCTTTGCTGATATAAAAATGGACTGGCATTCACTGAGAACATGCCAACTGATGGCAGCACGAAATGGAGGGAAAAGAATGGGGGGACCGCAATCATTTTCCAAAGGAGACCAACTCAATCTCAGATTTAAATGTTCTAGAAGAAAATCCACAGAAATAATGCTAATTTCAAAAACTGGGAGGATAGTGGAAGATACTCTGGATGGAAGATCCTGCTTGGTGATTAGATAAACTGACAAACTTTTTACAAGAATCTGGGTTGTGCGAGTTTTATGAACCTCACTTTGCCATGGAAAAGTATATTTGTAATAAGATTAAAGATGACTTTATTCAATTCTTTGATCTATATATAAAAGTTAAAGTAATTACTCTATGGCATATTAAAAGCAAATAAAGCAGAAGTCACATTACAAGGCCACAGCGTTAAACTAAAGCCTACTTACATTATTGAAAGAAATGTTTCAATATAAAAATCAGAAAATAGTTGAAAAAATAAAGGAGATATTTTATCTGCTCATCAGCATTATAATAATGATGACAGCCACAATTAGTCATCATTGAATTCTTGCTTGGTATCAGACACTAAGCTATTTTTATTGTTGACACTATTACAGATGTCATCTATCTCCCCGCCTCCCTCCCCACCTCCATCCAGCCCCCTCCTCCTCTACCCCAGCCTTCACCACTCTGCTGCCCGTATCCATGGGCTCTATATATATGTTCCTTGGTCTTCACCTTCTTTTATCCATTCCCCCCTCTGACCTCAGTCAGTCTGTTCCATGTACCCATGCCTCTTGGTTCCATTTTGTTTGTCAGTTTATTTTGTTCATTAGGTTCCACATATAAGTGAGGTCATATGGTATTTGTCTTTCTCTTACTGGCTTATTTTGCTTAGCATAATATTCTCTAGGTCCATCCATGCTGTCACGAAGGGTAAGAGGTCCTCCTTTTTTATAGCCGCATAGCATTCCATGATGTAAATGTACCACAGCTTTTTTATCCACTCATCTACTAATGGGAACTTGAGCTGTCTCCAGATGTAGGCTACTGTAAATAACACTGCTATGAACATATAATTGGTGCTTTGGGATTCCCAGGATATATTCCCAGAAGTGGGATCACTGGGTCAAAAGGCAGCTCCATTTTTAATTTTTTTGTTAGGAAACTCCATACTATTTTGCACAATGACTGCACCGTTTTGCATTCCCACCAACAGTACACAAGGGTTCCCTTTTCTCTGCATCCTGCCCAAGCACTTGTTATTTGTTGATTCATTGATGGTAGCCATTCTGGCAGGTGTGAGGTGATACCTCATTGTAAACTCTTTCCATACATTCTCTCACTGAATCTTTATATCACACCTGGAAAGCAGGTATCGGTTCCATCTTACACATGGGGGAAGAAAGTCCTCAACCTTTACATGTTGCATCACGCTATGGTATGAAACTACAACTTATTTTGACTTTAAACCCAACTAAAAAACATATTAAAGAATCACCAAGTTGAACATCCAAAAATAACGAAGACTTAAAATGTCTGCCTATTCTTGTGATCTAAATTTAGGATTATAACATGCAATGGTCTGGAGCCAGTATGCTTGTGCCTCCATTTTCTCATCTCTAAAATTATCAAAAGAGATCACTGATGGGAAATTATTATTTGTAAATGTACAGTCAAAAAATATTACTCAGCCACCAACAAAAACAACATCTCTCTCTAAGGCAGTGCAATTAGATTGAATGACTCCATCTCCCCAAAAGTCACCCTTATACTGAATTTTGGCATTCTGTATACACAACTATAAAATTACTCCAAAATTATTCATTCTATCAGCACATCTTGGCATGTAATTACATCTAGTTTTTGCCAGCTGAAAAGCTGGCATTCCAGTCTCTTTTGGCACATTCTTTTCTATTACTGGTCTCCATTAACCACTGCAGGGCGGGGTGACTAACATTTATTCAACACCCGCTAAGTTTTAAAGCACATGACAGGTGTTACCACCTTCCACCCTCACCACAACCTACAAAAATGAGCATCATTCTCCCTCCTTGACAGGAAGAGAAGTGTGGTTCAGAGGCTAAATGACTTGACCAAGGGCATGCAACTGGGAGAAGCAACATCAGGATTTAAATCCCTCAGTTCAGGCTCATCTGCCCACTGCAAGCTGCCTCCCAAAGGTAAGTTTGAAGCACAGAAAAACCATGCTATATTCCATACCACACAGCAAGTCCATGGTGGTTTTAGGCTGAAAGCCAAATTTGAATCCTCCTGGGTTGGGGATTCTGCAATATTGATATTTCATTTTCATAGGAGGCCTAGATGAATTTCAATTGAAATGACGAGTTTCTGAGCACGTTGCTTTTTGAAATACAAATACCATGGGAGAGAATGTCAACAACACAGTCCCTTCCCAGCCCATTTCAGAAAGTGAGTTTGTTGGCCTACATCTGGGAACATATGTGCAGGGAACAATGACTATGGTATTCAATGTATGTATCTCCGGGGAACTAATTTATGGAGGGGCTGGGGAAATGCCCAGAAGGTCTGCAAATTAATCAGGTACATCCGGATAGTCAGAGCCCTCATGACTAAAGCTAACAGTCCCGCCCTCTGTGCTCTTTCCTCCCTGCTCTTTTCTAACAAGAAAGGTTAAGCTGAACAGAGAATAGACAGTGGAGACTAGCCAGGAAGTAACAGTAAAGGAGAGAGCGTTCCTTCCAAGCAAATCTAGTCACTCCGTTTTCATTGCCCCGGCTTTGTTTCCCTCCATCCCCGCTGCTTCCTTCCTGCTCCTTACCTTACAGGTCCCCATGGCACTACCTTCCTTTCTGGTCTCCCTGCCTTAGTCACAATCCCTCCAAATAGTTCTCTAACCAGACCAGCAGCCAGAATCTCTCTCTCAAACTCAAATCAGAATCTGCCCCTCTCTTGCTCAAAACCTTCCTGTTCCTCTTGGCCCACGGGGTGAACTCAGCATGGCACTTTATTATTATTTTTGTTGTTGTTAATCCTCACCCCAGGATATTTTTCCATTGATTTTTAGAGAGAGTGGAAGGAAAGGAAGGGGGCAGGAGAGAGAGAGATCAATGTGAGAGAGATATGTGGATTGGTTGCCTCAGAGAGAGAGAGAGAGAGAGAGAGAGAGAGAGAAACATTGATGTGAGAGAGACAAATGGATTGGTTGCTTCCTGCACAAGGCCAGGGCCGGGGATAGAGCCTGAAACCAAGAAACCAAGGTACACGTACCCTTGACTGCAATTGAATCTACGACCAGATGCTCTATACATTGAGCCAAATCAGCGAGGGCCAGCATGGCACTCTAGACCCTGCTTTCTCTGCTCCTGACTACCTTCCAAAGGCTGGCTCCAGTATCAGGGCTGTGACTAGGGGGAGAAGGTGAAGTGCTCAACCTGGGACCAAATTAAAGGGGATGGCAAAATACATAGTAATCAAGATAAGGAACATTTTAATTCAGTATTTTTTTAAAAAAACTGCAATTAATGCAAATAAATCCAGGATGAGCAAAATATCAAAAGTTTAACTAAAAAGTGCTGTGCCAAGCCATATTGGAGCCTGAGGCAAAAGGGGGAAAAATCAGTAATACTGATTTGGTTTTTATTTAAACTTTTGGTATTTTGTTCATCATGGATTTTTTTGCATTGATTTTTATTTTCTTAATCATTAATATTTAAACACCAGTGCAAGCCTTGCCTGTTAGTTCTAAAATGCGACAGTATCAGATTACAAAGGGCCTAGAAAAGCACGCCAAATGGGGGGCTATTTTAATTTGGGAGGGGTCATGAGAGTTAGAATTTGGAGGAAAATTGGGTAATTCAGCCAGTGAGATGATTTTAGAAACAAAGAACTGACTGTAAGAGGACGGTGGCGGGGAGGGATCATGATTTGGCCTTTGTCATAGTGCCTGCCCCCCACCCCCCGCCCCACTTTTATGCAGGTGTATGTGTCGGAGTTACGTATCACTGACCCTCCTTCAATATGTAAAGAAAAATGAATCAACTGTGAGGGAAACCAGAAACCAAGTTGAAGTGAAACCAAGGTCTTCTGAACCTTCATTGAATTATTAATTTAGTTAATCATTCAACCATCAAATAGTAAGTGCATAGAAGTAGGGATGCCAGATGAAACATAGGATGTCCAGTTCAATTAGAATTTCAGTTAAGTGCGGATAATTTTTAGTACCAGTATGTCCTAAATATTGTACCGAACATATCTAAACTAAAAAGAAAATGTTGCTTATCTGAAATTCAAATTGAACTGAGCATTCTGTGTTTTCATTTATTGACTGTGATAACCTTTTAAAAAGGGTGGTTATGTGCCATGCCCTAGACTAGGAGCCAAACACATGATGGAAGACAAATAGGTCCAGTCACTGCCTATGTGGAACTTCCAATGACTGAGGCATGAATAGCAATACTGCACAGGTTACTCCAAGTGCATTGTGATAATTTCTTATGCAGGAAAAGTGCAGAGTTGAACCTTGGGACCTAACCCTGTCCAGGGCACTGGGGAATGCTTTCCTGAGAAAGGTACACTGAGCTGAGGCCTGAGGGTTAGGGAGGATTTGATTAGATAAATAAAAAAGAAAGAGAACTTTTTTTTGGCAGAAGAATCAATATGTGTGACATGATCTTGAGGAAGGAGAGAGGATGGCCTGCAGGAGGAATGGACAGAAAGCAGTGTTGCTGGACTTGAGAGAGAGAGGTCACGGGTGACAAGAGGATGGAGAGGGGGGCAGGGGCCTGGAGTTCAAGCTCAGAATGCCTGGCTTTGTTCTGGGTAAATGGAGAGTCACTGAGGGGTTTACAAGGACTCCCTGCCTATGGGTGGAGTTCAAGACCCAGGAGGAAATGGGGAGCCTGTTAGGGACCTCCACAGCGATGCAGGTAAAAGATGAGAGACCTGGACCAGGGTGCTGGCTGAGGGTTAGGGAGAGAGAAGATATTAATGCAGTGCCCTTCCCATTACCTCAGACTGTCAGGTGAGAGGTGGGGACATTAGTGATTGCGGAAGGAAAGGAGAGATGCAAGAGATCCTATAAAAGTAAAATTGACAGGACTTGTTCAGTAAATGCTTCTTGATTGATTGACTAGAAATTAATGCCAGGAGCCTTCTGTGGAGAGGGGGGGAAGCATACACATTAGGCAACTGTTTAAAAATTGCTTTTATGTTCTCTTAGCTCTTTTAATGTCTTCAAATGTCACCTCTTCTGATTGTTGCATGTAACACGGCATGTAACTAATCATGCAGGGAGCAGGATGTGTAATTAAGCATAT
>NW_006298351.1:586670-591705 GCF_000327345.1 Myotis davidii
AAAACAACATCCTATGAGTAACAAAATTTTCTTACGGAGTCAACAGGATATAGGTTCCCCACTAGTCCCTGCCGGGAGAGAAGGCAGCCTGGTGTGGTAAAAGAGTAGATTCTGTAGTCTCCAGTGGTCTTCAGACATATCTCAAGGTTCCTGCTCTACCAATGGAGCCTGACTTGTCTGCCTACAAGTAGTTTATGAGATTGACAGCATTACAGTCCTACATTGATACTTATTACCATCGTTAGACAACTAAGACTCATTTTCCTCATTGTGGAAAGAGAATAATAATTACATTAGTATGTTGCTCAAAGTTGTTATAAGGATCAAATAAGTTGTTATAAGCATCAAAAGGCTTTGTACAGAGTGTCAAGACCTGTTAACTATGTAGACTTTACATACGTTCTCTTGTTCAACCCTCACCATAATTCCACAACATAGATAACTAGTATTCCATGTTATAGATGAGGATGCTGAGGTCCAGAGAGGTTAATAGGTCACACAGCTATTGGAAGTGGAGAAGGAGTTCAAACCCAATCTGTCTTACTCCAGAACCCAGGAAAGCCATATGGCATGCGCCCTCATTTTGGTTACAATGAGATTGCTGTAGTGTAAGCATTCTATCAGTGAGTCGCAGACACATATATAACTTTCTAGCCTGTTCCACAGGACTCGTTTGGAAAAATAGGACATAAAGGTGAACAGCAGAATAGAAGATTTATAACCAAAGAAACCTAAATCAGAGTTCTAGATCTATTACTCATTACTGGTGTGATCTTAGCAAGTTGTCCACACTCTCTGAGCTTGAGTTTCTTCATCTTTAATATAGAGAGACTACTGATACCTTTCTAATAAATTTATCTGTAACAGTAAGCACAGAACCAGGCACGCTGCATGACCCCAATGAAGCTGCCATTATATTTTCTTACCCAATTTCTTCTTCCTGTTTGTGGTCCCTCGGCATCGAATACCTTTTCACGGCACAAAGCAGGAGCTCGGGAAATGTGTATTAAATTGAGTTGAGCTGGTTTTTACTGAAAACCATCAGATATGTCGGTGGGGTTTTGTAGCCTGAGACTCCTCAAAAAAATGGACAGGGATTCTTCTAGACTGAGGAGGCTTCTGGCTGCTGCATCAACCTGTCAGGTGGAGATGGACAGACGAGGAAAACACCCAGCAGCCCGGATCTCCCAGCGTGAGCCTGCCTCCCTCTTCCCAACCTTGGGATCCCACTACAAAGCGCCAGCACCGCACACACACACAGTCTAACGCGCTCCGTTATCATGTCAGCAGCGAGACGCAGGGTGTCAGAGTGACAGAGGGCTGTCATGAGGCTGAAATGTTTTCTGTCTGCTCGGGAGAAAGGTTTTGCTGGAGGTGGGGAGGGGAGGAACATGGCCGCCTGATGGGGCTTGGCAGCTGATTTCATTTCTGTGTCAGAAATGATCTTTGCTTCTGTGCTAAGGATGGAAGAGCATAGGGAACTGGGGAAGGGAAGGAAGCTACTCTGATGGCACCACCAGGCCACTGAGAGATGAGGACAGGAGTCAATGAGAAGCAGACTTGCTTCAGCCAAGGTGCCCCCTGACCATTAGCTCAGAAGCTGTTGACTTTCCTGGTGACCCTTTGTGAGCCTATACACGCCAATGGCCCTGATCCACTGGCCAAAAAGTTGACAAAGAAAGTTCTACCTCTGATTATAGTAAACACCTAGAAGCTTCCTCTCTTCAACACTCATCTGCCACCGTTTTACTCTAAGACAGTGGTTCTCAACCTTCCTAATGCCGCAACCCTTTAATACAGTTCCTCATGTTGTGGTGACCCCCAATTTCATTGTTACAAATTGAACATAATTAAAGCATAGTGATTAATCACAAAACAATATGTAATTATATATGTGTTTTCTGATGGTCTTAGGCGACCCCTGTGAAAGGGTCATTCGACCCCCAAAGGGGTCACGACCCATAGGTTGAGAACCACTGCTCTAAGACTACATGTCTTCTGACTGTGCCTTAATGTTTCAGCTTGGCACCTGACACTGCCCACCAAAGAACTCTGTCTGCAACCCACGCCTGGCACTCTCCATGAGTAGAATTTCTCTGCTCTGTGTCCAGTACTTTAACTTGGGAGGGGAGGGATACACTCTGAAAAGGTGAGCATCTAAGTTTATGCTCACTCTCCCCTGTGGATCCCCACCCACCCTTTTGGGTGAATGAGCAGACAGCCCTCTTTGTCCAAGAGCCTTTTTGGGTAAGTGGATGGAAAGACCATTCTGAAGACCCTTCCATTTAGATTCACGGTGTAGGAAATATGTAAGCTTCTGACCATAAGCCTGGTATACCAGCACCGCTTTGCAGAAAGCCACATGGGCCCAGATGTTTAGGCATAAAGTCTGTGCATTGTTCCCCCATTTCTCCATTTTCCTTGTGAGCACGGTTTCTCTTTCAAAGAGTCCCAGAGAGATGAGCAATGAGACACCAAACCCTTACCCCAAACATGCTGTGCATGCACCAACTCAGCTTTGGTGCCCTAGGACTCATTTCACTGGTCCTGAAGCAATTCAGACTCATATCATTTGTACCTTTATCTAGCGGTGTTTTCACTTGATCCAGTATCTTAATTAATTATGTGTGCAGGTAACTATGTTATCAAAGATAGAGACTTACATACACAATTTATGTGAAAGTCCGGGTTAAAAAACATAAAACAATATTGCGGAAGCCTTTCAGATTCCAGGAATGTCAAAAGCGTTTATTCAACAAATAGGTACTAATGTTCTGTTAGGGGCCAGAAACTACAGGAGGTACCGGGATTCAACATGAACAGCCCTCGCTCCAAGAATCCCCTGATCTAGTGGGCAGCAAGGGAAGTCAACAGACTCTGATCCACTGTCAATGTCACGTCAAGACAAACATAGACTGGGCATTGAGGAAGGTGTTCTGACCCCAAAAAGGACAAGAGAAGGTGAGTCAGGGAGGCAGACAGGCGTTCCAGGGAGGAGAGGTAGCATGGGCAAAGGCAGCGAGTGGACACTGAACATAGCATGGGGAAGAGGAATAGTGCAGCGGTCAGTTTTGATTAAGCGATGGGCTAGAACAGAGTATAAACAAGGGGTTGGGCATCATGGCAACGGCTGTCCCCAGAAGGAGACCACCAGACTGCCAACCGTGGCTCTGCTCCATTACTAGCTGGGGATCATGCCCAAGTTTCCTATTCGCTGGGCCTCAGTGTCCTCATGTGTACAATGGAGATCCTAAGTGTCACTACCTCATAAGGCTGATGCAAGGACTAGAAGAATTACTGTAGATACTGTATTTAGAACCCTCCTGGCACAGAGTAGGCGCTGAACAAAATGGTGGCTGAACTCAGTGGACAGAAAAGAGGGGGCTGGTTAGAAGCCTCCCGAGAGAGAAGGTTGGCACAGCTCAGGTCCCGAGAAATCTTGTTAGTTGCACTAAGAAATAACGCCTGAACTCTGACCATAAAGTACCTGTAATCCAGTAGGGGACAGGCCATTATGAGTGAGGTAAGTGCTACAACACGACGAGAGTGGGTGGTGATGGGGAAGCTCAGAGAAAGGTCCTGACCCCAGTCTAGAAGGAAGGAGGGAGGCACCTCAGAACAATGAGGATGGAGTGAAATCTGCTGGAGCTGCCCCGCTGGGGTGCAGAGCGGGCTTTGTGGTGAGGGGTAACCTGTGATGGGAGGGAAGCTGCTGCCAGGCACACGGTGTGGACAGAAGCTGTCTCTGGAACAAATGCACCTTCTAGCCCAGCAGTTCTAGGTGCCCAGGCAATGGAGAGAGGGAAGCTCTGAGCCCTTCGGTGTCAGGAATCATGCTTTGCCATCGTCCCTTGCTATGCACACTTTTCCCACTCTCAGCTCCCTCACTTGATCCTAACATTCCCCTTTCACAGAGAGGGCTCTGCGAGGTCGAACCATCTGCCCACGATTATAAAGTGAGTTGAGCTGTGAAGCGGTGTCCCTCCCTCTGCCTTCGAAGCCTGCATGCTTAACCATTAATTTCAGATGCTCAAACTTCTGGTAAGATGCTTCCCCAAGAATATCTTCCCAGAAGGGAATGTATGCTTCAAAGGAGAACCCAGGAGAGTCCATAAAACCCAGAGTCCTCTTAAAGTCCAAGTTCAGTCAAGCAAGGCCACAAGAGGCAGTCTCCCTTAGCACACTAGTGTGTGTGCATGAATGTGTGCACGTGCAGGTGTGTGTACACATGCTTCATTACCGAGACTGTGTCCCCTATGCTATTGGTTGATTTTATAGGATAACTATCCATAGGCTGGAGATGGCTTGGTGGACAAACAGACACATATATGTGGGTGGACAGATGGAGGGATGGTGAGTAAATCTATCCCAGCTACCCTGATGGTTGCCTCTAATAAAACAGCTCTGGTGGAATAATGCAGGGCCTGAGAGATGGGGCGTAATATGGTTAAATGCTTTTACAATTCCCCATCAAAGTAAGTGGATGGGAATTCATAAAATATTGATAGCATTTCAAATGTGTTCATTCATAGCTCTGCCTAGAATCTCAAGTGGTGCCAGGGTGACTGGCCCAGGCCAAGATGACATGCCTCAAATGCCCAGGTATCTGGGATGTTACCTGGCAACACAGCCTACAATAGGAGCACTGTGGAGAGCTAGGATTCCATCTTTTCCAGTTCCCATGCCCAGCAAAGAAAGCACAGGCAAAGGAAGTGTGCCCACCATGGCCTAAGAGAAGTCCTTATCCAAAATTATAAAGCCAGATCAGCAAAATCAACAGTTCTCCAAATAGGCTCATTATTTTCATAATGCCTCTTCACCCACTCCAACCATTTAGTAAGAATGAGGGTTTCAGCCCCAGCTGGTGTGGCTCAGTTGGTGGAATGTCCTCCCTTCCCCCGGAAGGTCATAGGATTGATTCCCAGTCAGGGCACATACCTAGGTTGAGGGTTTGATCACTGGTGGGGGCACATAGGAGAGGCAACCAGTGGATGTTCTCTCTCTTGCATCGATGTTATTTTTTTTCTCTCTTTCC
>NW_006298351.1:591731-603746 GCF_000327345.1 Myotis davidii
CTCCCTCTCTAATCAATAAAAGTAAAAATAAAAGAATGAGGTTTGATCCTACTACCCACTACTCAGATCCTGGCTACAGCTGATTGTCCCAGGAGTGAGTATGTGGCCAAATGAAGCCAATGTGAATTTTTTTCCTAGAAAATCTTCAATAGTGCTCCAGGGAGCCAGACTGTCCTTATTGGTATAGCTTAGGCGCCTGGCTACAGACCACGTGCAACTCTGCTTCTCATGATGGGGCAAAACCTTCTGAGAGAACACAACCCACACAAAGAGAAAAGCAAACACAAAGATGGAAATGCCTTGTGAATACAAGCCCTTGGTTCTGTCATCCCATGGGAGCCACTGGAACACTATATTTGCACACACAAAAAAAAGTCCCTGATTTTACCTAAGCAAATTTGACTTCTGAAAAATGTCCCCTTCAAACCATTTCATTTCACATCTGTATATTATGTAATAATTAATAATCACATGTAATGCATATTCATTATTGTTTCATGTCCTAAGTACTTTGCTACATTTCTTTATGCATTTTCTCATTGATCCCTCAGAGCAATCCTGCAAAGTTGCTATTACTGTCGTTCCCATTTTACATCTGAGGAAATTGAGACTCTGAGACACCACTGATTTCATATATTTATTAAACGGCAGAGCCAGAAGCTAAATAAAGGTGAGTTTGATGTCAACACTGTGTTCTTAGCAAATATAATCTAATTTCTTCCTAAAATACACCTGAAAATCTAGACTGACCATCCCTGAGTGGCATTCAACTATCGTCTGGCCTCATGGACTCTCACTCCCAAACACACTGATATTGTCTCCTTCTCTGTCCCTGTCCTATGTTGGGGCCTCGTCATCCTGCACCTGGGCTGGTGCCTCCTAACTGACTCACCGATACCAGTGTTGGTCAAAGAAAACCTGTCCTTTATTTTTTAAGTGTTCTTTTGCTTTCTTTTTTGTCAAATGCTACTTGGATCAAGCTACCTCTTTGCTAGAAAATCTTCAATGAAAACACATTTTACACCAGACCAAGGTCAAAGTCCTTTGTATGACATTCAATATTTTTCACAGTCTGACCCCAAACCCCTTCCCAAGGCTAATCCCCAGCAAGTCTCAAAAACACTTCTCCTCCATCCAGGTTCAAAGTTCTCATTCCCAATGTGCATTGTCCTTGCTGCTCTTCTGTCTCTACCTCTTTCTCTGGCTGAGCCGATTTTTCCCCAGGATCGTACAGTTTCTGAGGGAGGATCTAGAGCTGAACCCTGCTATCAGGTTCCCACTATCTACTACCTATAATTATTCACTTAACATTTCCCATCACATATTTACTGAGAGCCTTGCGTTGTTTGATTCCTAAAATCCTGTGCTTTTCTCTTTGAGGGTGAAGGCATTAAAGATCGCTGCTAACATATATGACCTGGCAGGACAAGTATTATCATTTGTTTAACCTGTGAGATCCTTCTCTATTTTTATTTTATTAGATTTATTGGGGTGACACTGGGTATTAAGATTCTATAAGTTTCAAGTATACGATTCTATAATACCTGATCTATATATTGCATTGTGTTCACCACACACAGTGAAGTCTCCTTCCATTACCTTATATTTGACCCCTTTTACACTCCTATCTTCCCCATACTCATCCCCTCTGGTAACCACCAATGCTGTTGTCTGTGTCTATGAGTTTTTTGTTTCTCCTGTTTGTTCGTTGTTGCTTTCTGCTCTGCATTCCACATATGGGTGAAATCATCTGGTTTTGAGATCATTCTTTGCCATGGATGACATGACATAGTACATACACTCAGTTTAATACATAGGAGAGAAATGTCTGGAGCCTTCAGCAATTTCCAAAAATACAGGCATTTGTAAAATGTCCCACGAAGGGCCCAGGAAACTATGTGAAGGTGACCATGAGCTAGTTTGGAAGGGGAACAAAATGGATGGAGGGCTTATTGGCTTCTTTGTCTTTTGGCCGCTCACTCCACAGACAAGATCAATCCCAGGTTCAATTTTTTCTTAAAGGATTCCTAGTTTCACTTTCTGTTCCCTGTAAAACTTCCCTTCCCACACATTGGAAAGCTGATCAGTGTTTCCCTGCGACAGCAGCCAGGGACAGCACCCAGCAGCTCCGATGGGTAATTCTAGCCGCTGGTCCCATTCCGCCTCTGAGACCCACTGAATGAGCTCAGTCTTTCTTCCACGCTGCTATAATTTTTCTAAAAAAGACGTTTGAACATGACTCCTGTACCATTACATTTGAACCATGAGCCTTTCTCCTTCTTTGTGGGCACTCTCACCATCAGTTTCTCTCACCCAGGAACTAATTCTCCAGTACGGAGGCCTTTTCTTGGGCTGATGGCCTTTATAGGGAAGCAAATGTGCTGACATAGAAGATCATGGGCAGGATATTTTCTGGGAAGCAGTGGCCTCCTGGAGGTCAATGCAGGAATATTTCAGTTTCTGAAGATTAAATTGGGTTTTATTAATGGTATGAATTTCCGGTGGATAGAGACAGAGGAAGCTAATGCAAGGAAAAGGGATTTCAATCAAAGATTTCATAGACTCTCGCCCACCAGATTTAGCCGCAGATGGTGAGTGGTACCCAGGTGTCCCGCTGTTGATATCATAATCAGGCCCCCAGCTGAATTAGCCAGGAGGTGCTTTTGAGTCTAATGCAAGCGTAATTAGATGCTCTTTCATTTTGAAGAACTGTTTGCTCGGAGGGCTCTCACGTAGCAAAAATTCTCTGAGTTTGCTCTTAAACTGTGCCACTTTGCCAATGTGATCTTGAGCAGGTCACTTCTCTCTGAGCCTCAGCTTCCTCATTTACAAATTCACAATGATAACCATGTCCTGCTTACCTGGTAGAGTCCCTGCTGCTGTGTGGACACCCTTCCAGTTCTTCTTCACCTGGTCAAACCCCATGCTACCCTTCCAACAGTGTCTGAGACATCACTTCCTTAGAGGAGACTCCCCAGATTCCCACCCCCAACCCCCCAGGTCTCAGCCCCCCAGGGCTTGTCATGTTTACCTTTTCATAGAACTCCTGGTACCAGGAACTGTGGGCTTAATTCTAAATTCCCACCAGGACTATAAAGTCTCCAAAAGGAAAAATCTCCATCTCCTGTCCTGAACATGCCTTTTTAAGTGTCCCACACCTAGTTAACGACAAATATTTATTAAAAGAGTGAATAAATAAACCCTGGCTGGGTGCCTCAGTTGGTTGAAGTGTTGTCCCATACACCAAATGGTGGCAGGTACAATTCCCGCTCAGGGCACATACCCAGATTGCAGGTTTGATTCCCAGTCGGGCGTGTGCAGAAGGCACCTATGAATGTTCTCTCTCACATCGTCTCTCTCTCTCCTTTCCTTTCTATAAAATCAATAATTTAAAAAAAGAGTGATAAGCTTTAAAACTAATAAAAAGTGTAAATACAAATATAGGGGAACATGATTTTTACCTGTATACACACATGTGAATGTAAAGGATGTTTTTAGTGAAACTTTTTACAATAAGAAAAATGATCATTAGATCTTGATTGAAGAAAAAAAGATCTTGACTGAAGAAAAAAGTTTTCATATGCCACAAAAAAACCATTAGTCATTAAGTAATGAAGCCACATTTCTCTCTCCCCTCTCCCCATCACCTGATAACCTCTAGCCTGCTTCCTGTCTCTATGGGTTTGCCTATTATGGATATATCATATTAAAGAATCACATAATAGATGAGCTTTTGTATCTGGCTTCTTTTACTCGGCTAATGTTTTTTCAAGGTTCACCCACATTGTAGCACGTACCAGTCCTTTGTTCCTTTTTATGGCTGAATAATATTTCATTGTATGAATATGCCACATTTTGTTTATTCACTCACTTGCCAATGGGGGTTTGAGTTGTTTCCACTTTTTGGCTATTGTGATAATGCTGCTATGAACATTCATGTACAAGTAAGTTTCTGTATAGATATGTTTTTATTTCTCACTGGATTATTTACTGAGGAATAGATTCACCAGGTCATCTAGCAATTCTGTGTTTAACTGTTGGAGAAGCTGCCAATCTGTTTTCTACAGCACATGCCCACCAGCAATTTTTATGTGGCCATGTCTTACCTAGATCTTGTCCTGTTTGCTTCGGTGGCCTATTCATTGGCTTGTATCTTATAGGTATAACAATCAGTACAATGTTTACAACCTAATAAAAGCAACTAAAGAGAGAATAGTCTTTCTGGAGAAAATAAGTATAAACGTTGATGTGTAGGTTATAAGGTGGGCAGGAAGACATACACAGAAGGGCAATGCTGCTCTTTATCAAACAGGGAAATGAATTTGGAGCGCTCAAGATGACAGAAAGGAAAGGAGGTGCGTGCTCCTATAATTTCAGAGCATACAGTTGTTCTCGCCTATACTTTCTCCCTTATAACCATCATTCATCCTTAGTTCCACAGGTGGCCATATATTTCATGCTCACCACCAGGCCTTCCATTGGTGTCTCTCATGTCGTTTTAATTCTCTGGCAGTTGACACAGGAAAGGCTCCTGGGGACAATATTTCCTGAGTTCCTGCTTGCTGATAGCAGTTGTCTGCAGTCTTTATACTTGAAAGTCAGTTTGTCTGGGTTTATAATATATGGCTCATATTTTTCTCTCCTTGAGCATCTTAAATATGTTATTCCCTTGTCTCCTTATACAAAGTGTTGCTGTCAAAAATCTCATGACCACCGGATTTCCTTTCCCTTTTTAAGTGACGAAGTCTTTTTCCCTGGGAGCCCAGCGTTATTTTTTAGGATGTTTCACTATTGGTCATTCTGGGTCATTTTTCTTGGGTACATGATGTTCCTTTTCAGTATGTGCTAGCAAACCTTTTTTTTTTTAATTCTACAAAATTAGTTTTAGACTGTCCTATTATTTCTGTCCCAGTGCTTTGCTTTGCTTTTTTGTGAATTCTTATAATATCTATGTTGTTCTTTACCTAGCTTCTATTTCTGTCACTTTCTCTCAAATCTTTATTTTTTCTTTTAGTTATTTGTTTTGAAGTTTAAAATTTTACTCCTTTTCACTTTTACCATTTAAGGCATTTTCTGCTCCTTTTGCTATTTTCATTCACTCTGGCATTCTTCCCAATTTAGTGTTTATTTCTGAAATGAGATTTTTCTTTTATTTATCATTTTTTCATGGGTTCTATAATCTCATTACTAAACTTTTTTTTTTTTACAGATTTTTGTTTTTATTTCCCCATCACCTTAATTTTTTTTTTTTTTTTTTTTACATTTTGAAATTTCTGGCTACAGTTTCATCTGTTTCATAGACACGTTTCTATGGTGTGTTTTCATTGCTGGTAGAGATATTATTATCCTCCTTACTTTCCACTTTCTTTATTAATAAATCTGTATGGGGCTCAAGCATGATCCTTTCCTGCTACCTAGTATTTTGTGCAATTAGTTTTCCTGACCTTTTGAGAGGAGTAAGTGGGTTAAGACCAATTTTCTAGCTTCACGGTTCTAGAGCATGCTTTTGTTGCTTCATAACATGACCTGTACTTTCTTAGATCTCCTTGCTTCTCTCCCACTTTTATCTGGTCTTCTTTTTCCTCTGTCCTATCACCTCTGCTCCTTTTCATACAGTTGGGGCTTTGCCCTAGAATGGAGCTTAGATCCTATTAAATGTTCATTTAGCTTGGGCGCTTCCAGCCCTTTCAGACCTCCCTGGGGACTTCTGCATCTACTGCATATGGAGTGTACAAAACCCCAGCAAAACTGCTGCTCCCAAATCCTTCTAACCTGCTTTCTCTTGAATATCTCATGGAGATTTGGCTCCTGTCCTGCTTTTAGGGTCATCTGAAAATCTGTTGCACCTTTTTGCCTCTTCCTTCACATGTTCTGATACCATGTAGATCTCAAAGTGACGGTGTATCCTCCCCCTCTGCTCATAACTTGAGGTCTGTGGGAACCTTGATAACTCAGGTTTTTTGGTGTGTTTTTGTTTGTTTGTTTGTTTGTTTGAAATGGATGCCAGTGGGTTTTCGGTTTTGATATACTAGCTATTTTTATTGGGGATTGAGGGAAATGCATAAACCGTATCATCAATGTCATCTCCCGCAATTTGCTGTATTGCTTTTTTGCAGTGATCTTTAAAAGACTCGTTTACGATGACATCCAGCATGTGCAATTGCCACATCCCCATGAATAATCACCCAGCCTATGCTAAAGGTCTTTGCCTCATTTGTTACTGATTTTGTCACATGACCTCTATAACCGTCTATAAATATGCACAACTAGTGTTATTTGAGGCTATTTTAGACAAATGTGTCTTACTCAAACTCAAATTCATTATTCAAAATAAACTAGTAAAGGAATATGCATAAAGGCAAAGAGATAAGTAGACTTCCTCCTCGGGGAAGTATCTTTTGGAGGGAACAGTATCACCTGTGTGCAGTGTAGTCATTGGACACGAGGCTGGGAAGTCAGAATGCAGCTATGATATAGAGCAATGATGGCGAATCTATGACATGCATGTGAGAGGTGACACACTAACTCATTTTTTTGGTTGATTTTTCTTTGTTAAATGGCATTTAAATATATAAAATAAATATCAAAAGTATAAGTCTTTGTTTTACTATGGTTGCAAATTTCAAAAAATTTCTATATGTGACACGGCAACAGAGTTAAGTTAGGGTTTTTCAAAATGCTGACACGCCAAGCTCAAAAGATTCGCCATCACTGACATAGAGGGACACCAAAGATATCAATCCACGCCGAAACTGGTTTGGCTCAGTGGATAGAGCGTCGGCCTGCGGACTGAAAGGTCCCAGGTTCGATTCCGGTCAAGGGCATGTACCTGGGTTGCGGGCACATCCCCAGTAGGAGATGTGCAAGAGGCGGCTGATCGATGTTTCTCTCTCATCGATGTTTCTAACTACCTATCTCTCTCCCTTCCTCTCTGTAAAAAATCAATAAAATATATTTTTTAAAAAAGAAAAAAGATATCAATCCACATGGGACTCAAATGGGTTGTACTGACAACCATCAAACAGTTCTGAAGAGTCTGAAAAAACAAATATATTTGGATGGACAGGGCATTACAGATATACACATATATTATGGGGGTGGACAGAGGTGGATTCATGGCATTCAGGGGCCTCTCAAAGCACTGGTCTCCTACATCGCCGCCGCACCCTCCTGCGGCAGCTGAGAGCTGGAGTCCTGAGTTGGAGCTCCAGAAGCAAAAGCAGCATTTCCCACCTCTTCTGTTTACCAACCTACACATCCTGCTACAGGAAATGCTGTAATGTAGCAGAGACGTGGCTTCTGTGAGCCATGGGCAGAGGGCTCCCTGTTGCCTTCTAAGGAGATTTCTCTAGCTCCTTTTCCTGTAAATGTTGGGTGGGACTTCATGCTTCCAGAGTCCATCCCGATAAGCTGTCAGGGCTGGGACTCTGCTGACTTAGCAATACATACCTAGAACCCAACTACAACCCAGCCTCCTCATGGGTAGTAAGGAGAAGATAATTCATAAAGGCATTTCTGACTACAAAGCATTGTATAGTATAGTATAGTATAGTACAGTACAGTATAGTACAGCATAGCAAAGGCCTGATCCAGGAAGAGGAACATTTAAGGCATATTACGCTATGTCTGTAATGAGGTCCTCCCAACATGCATTATCCTCTTGTGTGGATGTGTGAAATGAGGCTCAGAGAACTGAGATAACCCGCCCAAAGTTGTACAACACAGAAGATCTCTTCAGCTCGAGTTCATGCTCTGTCCACTTCCCAGCAGTGCCTCCAGAGTCCCCCTCCCCCATCCACTGGCAGCTTTGCATTTCAACAAGGGAGCCAGGAGGAGGGTGAAGAGGGGGCAGATATTATTAACAATGGCTCCCCAGGCAAGCTCTCCCTGGCCAGTGGTCCACCATGCTTCCTTCTCATGGTCCACAGTTCCAGGGCTAGCCACAGGCTCAGCCCAACCATTCGGAGGAGATAAGCAGGAGGCCAGTGTGTACTTTCTCTCTGGCCAGTGTGTACTTTCTCTCTGGCCAGCCTCTGCAGCCTAATCTTCTGTCCTTCTAATGCTGGGATCAGACGCTCCTGTCTCCCCCACCAGCCTGGCCTCTGAGGACAGCAGCACAGCTGGAAAAACAGATAGGTCTTTCTAACCCTCTCATGCGTGTGCTGTGGGGCCAGGTAGCTCTATAAATATGGTAATGGGCTCTCAGGCATGCTCCGCCTGAAATGAGACTGCGAGGCGGGCGATGGGCTGTTCCCACTGATAACTGCAGTGGCAGCCTTGCTGGAGGGGACTGCGCAGCTGAGCTTCAGGGTCAAATGAACTCTGGGCCCCCTGAGCAGACCCCCCCGCCCCCCTCTTCCTATTAATCGCCTGTACCCACCTGTTCCCTGATTGCACCGATGACATTCACCGAGGGAAGGAGGCAAACAGCGGCTCACGTTTAGCGTTTAGTCTATTACCAGGAGGCCCAGACTTGTGATAAAAAAACACACCAGCAACAACACAGCTACATTGATGTGTACAATGGGGAACCAGCCTGACACTTCCCTGCCGAGAAAAACGACAGCTACAATGAAAGCCGAACGCCTGCTCAGCCTAAACAACCTTGCGTTCAAAGATGTTCTGACTTTACCAGCCTTTCCTTTCCCCAGCTCTGCCTGCCTTCACTGAAGAGGGTGGACAGTCGCACACGCACACACTCCCACACACACTGCTCCCACCCACCCTCCGCCTAGAATGCCCTGGAAAGACAGACTATGGACAATGGTGACTGGGATTCTAGAGTGACTTTAGACAAAGCTCTTCACGTGACTCAAGATCAGCGGTTCTCAACCTGTGGGTCGCGGCCCCTTTGGGGGTCGAATGACCCTTTCACAGGGGTCGCTTAAGACCATCAGAAAACACATCTATAATTACATATTGTTTTTGTGCTTAACCACTATGCTTTAATTATGTTCAATTTGTAACAATGAAAATACATCCTGCATATCAGATATTTACATTATGATTCATAACAGTAGCAAAATTACAGTTATGAAGTAGCAACGAAAATAATTTTATGGTTGGGGGTCACCACAACATGAGGAACTGCGTTAAAGGGTCGCGGCATTAGGAAGGTTGAGAACCACTGCTCTAGATCCTTCTTTTTCTGTCACATGAAAATAACAACGCTTTATTTCAGGTTGTTAGATGATTTTGAAATCTTGGCAGATGCTCTGCCTCCTCCACTTGCAACCCTGGTCTTTCTTGTTAATATGACTTTTCCTTTCCAGGCAGCAGCTGGACCACTTGGCTTGCATTGTTTCAACAAAGGGATAGTGATGCAGAAGAGAAAGGATATTTGAGTGTCAAAAGTCTAGGACGGCCCCAGCCAGTTTGGCTCAGTGATGCCTCAGCCCGAAGGGTCTCAGGTTTGATTCTGGTCTTGGGCACATAACCTTGGTTGCAGGCCCGATCCCCGCCCTTGTTTAGGCACGTGCAGGTGGCAACCAATCAACGTGTCTCTCTCCCATTGATGTTTCTCTCTCTGTGTCTCCCCCTTCCTCCCACTCTCTCTTAAAAACAAACAGTCTAGGACGGATGGGGAATTACATGGATTACACGCTGGGGGATTACATGCTGGGTTTCTTAGCCATTTTGGGAGGCATGGATCCCTTTGTCATCACCCTGACGCCCATGGACAGTCTCAAATAATGTTGCTATGTGCATAAAACACATTGCAAAATAATCTTACCAGGTAAAATCATGACTCTTACACATGAGCATGTTTTAAAGTTTTTCTTTAACTCAGTGAATGAAGAAATCAGGAATGAGGTATAAACCTGTTTGAAGGAAGATTTAAAGAGCAGAAACATGTAAAGGCAGTAGAAATGCTGAAATGAATGTGTTAGCATGTGCAGCACTTGCCTGTAACCAGGAAGGCCTGAAAGCCAAGAGTCAGGGAGGCAGCAGGACTTAATTGCACCTCTATGGGGCACATGTCACCTCTGTGGACAAGAGTTATTTCCGTTACTCTCAGTTTCCCCAACGTTCAGGGTTGTAAAATAGCTCAAAAGCAGCGAAAGGGGAAAACTATGGAATCAGATAACCGGAGGGCGTGCTGGAGGTGGTCTCACATTCCACAGGAAACCAGTTGTCACTTTTTGCTATTTTGAAATAATTCTTCCTGACAAAGAAAATAGATGCAAACACAGAGGAAGCCAATTATATGGAAATACACTCATTAAAATAATTTAATAATTTATGGGATACAATGCTATATGTGCTTCTATGTTGACACTGATCAACAATATAGTGATGACTACTCTAATCCTGAAGGAATCATGGGCATCAACATTTTAGGATCTCTGCAACGAGCATAAAGCGATATAAAATGATCTATTATTTCTGTATGCGACAAAGTCAAAGGTATTGTTAAAACCAATGTGATTTGTTGGTTACATTCATAGGGAAACTTGGACATTAGAAAAAATAAAGGTACATTTTTTCCATGGACCTTTAAAAATTTATCAGACGGAATATTAAAAATCTCTGAATGCGATAAGAAGAATTCTTCCTCACTTCTAATGCCGAGATAAAAAATGATGACTCGCATTGGAGGAAGAGCCCCAGCTGAGTGGCTCAGTTGTCTGGGGCTTCATCTCGGTCAGGAAACAGACCTAGGCTTGTTTGGTTCCTTGTGGGGCGCATTTGGGAGGCAACTGAGGGATGTTTCTCTCTTTCTCTCTCTTCCTCTCTGTCTCTCTCCTCTCTCTTTCTCTCTCTCCCTAAAAAAAAAAAAAAAATCAATGCAAACATATCCTCAGGTGAGGATTAATAAAAGAATATTGGAGGAAGAAGAATGATGAGAAGTGATATAAATTAAACGTTAGACATTTTTGACATTCTGAGGAAGGGGCCTTGGCTGTACTTCCCCCAGAGGAACCAAGAAATGGGAGAAGCCCAACATAGACTCAGGACTCTGAGAATAGAGAGTAAGCATGCTCCTATTTCTTGCGTCGAAGCTTAGAAGGTTACAAGACCCAGCGTCCGGACAGACAAGACTGAGACAGTCTCCTAGAGTTACCCAAAGGTCAGAACAGTGTTTCCTGGGAGGTGGCACCAACGTGGTGTGACAGGATGGCTGACTCAAAGAGATCTGAGGTGGAGAAGATGGGATTCAACAGCAGGGGACTGTCAAGGGTGGGAAAAAAAAAGGACACATATGTAATACCCTTTGTAATACTTTAAGCAATAAAAAAATAAATAAATAAAAAAACAACAACTCATGCCAGAGGCAAAAAACAAAGGTGGATCTTGACATACTCCACACACAGCATGCCTATACCCTACATACACCCCCCCAGACCCAGGAATAAGGTTGCATCTAATTTATTCCACCTGAAAAAAAAAATTCCCAAATCTAACTCTCTCTCTCCATCCCATGACCAATGTACTAATTCAAACTCCTTACCCTGCGATTGCAAGCCCTTCATCGTATGGCCCCACCTGATTTCCTAATCTCATCTCTTTGGGACTCGCTGCCATCACTCCCAGTCATGCTTCTCAAGCCACTCTGCTCGCTGACACTCCCATGGCTTGGTGTGCGCTTTGTTCTCTGGAATGTCTCCCCAACCTCTAACCAAACCTTCAAACTCTTTCCTGGTGCTTTGCTTTGGCCAGCAATGCTCTCTAGTCCCCAGCATCCCCCCGCCTCCCAATTAAATGCTACTTCTCCATCATGACCACACTCCTCCAGTGTAATAAATGACTCTTCTTTGAAGCCTTCCAGAGCCCCTTCTCCCTGGGTATTTGTGATACTGTGACCTAGAACAACACATGTATATTTGGCACAGAGCTCCTAAAACCCTTGGAACTTTCTAAGCGGTAAGAGCAATAAAGATTTTTTTTTTGTTGGAGCCCCTAAGGATAGGGGCTGGTTACCAGCGGAGCCAATCCAGAGACTCGAGGATTGGAACTTTCAGTGCTATCTCCAGACTGCCAGAACCCCTCCAGGCGCTAGGAGAGGTTTCAGCA
>NW_006298351.1:603782-618628 GCF_000327345.1 Myotis davidii
CAGGAGCATGGTCCTCCTGATACCTTGATTTCAAACTTCTAGCCCCCCCCAACTATGAGAGGAAAAAATGCCTGCTGTTTCCAGCCACCCAGTTGGTGGGTCCTTTGCTGTGGCAGTCCTAGCAAACCAAGCCGAGGTTCCCAGAAGGAGTGACACTGGAATACATTGTTTTTCCAGACAGAAACAGGAGATTTATTTACCCAACAGAGTTGGACCAGGAGGAACTGTTCCTTTCCTTATTTTTTCTAGTATTACAGGTCTGCATGTTTCCCACAGATACTCTGCTGTCCAACGTCCCCTATAAAATGCAAAGAGCCATAGGGCTCCGTGAGCTGGAGTTTATTCAAGGCTGCTCCTGCAGTGAGGTCCCCGGTTCTCTGAGACCTGGACCTCTTCACTCTGTACATTCCCTGCCTGGCATCCAGGGCGGAATAAATGCATGAATAGGACCTAAGATTTTAGCCAGAAGAGAGTTCCGACAAGAAGTTTCTGCAATCTCCCCCAGAGCCCGATCAAATGGCACTGACTGTCTGTCACCTGTCCTCCAGAGCCCTGGCCACTTGCCTGTGTCAGTAGCAGCGGCGGATGAAACCGCTCCCACTATCTTTAATTAAATCACCGCACTTCAGACATCCCCTTGGCCTGCAACTTATTACCATACCCTGGATCTCTTACCCTTGCTGCTGAATTCCAATGTGATGGATCGCAAGTCCCTTATGAGTTCCCCAATTTGCTCTTTAAGTGGAAACGCTTACATTTTGATTGCCTATATGTTTCTATCATTTTCCATCTAGAAGGATGCCACGGCCCCTGTACAGAACTCGGTAAAGTAAACCGGTCTAGGCTTCCCTCCTTCACTGAGACACAGCTCAGGCCAAACGCAGTGCATCCAAGAAACCTTCCAGGGCAGTATGGTGTGACTATCCCGGACAGTGTGGATGTCCCCGCATATATGCACCACGGAAACCCCAGCAGGAAGACCTGGATCTGAATTTCAGCTTCACTACTTAGGAGCTGTTTGAGCAAATTACTTGACCTCTCTAAATCTTATTTGTAAATTGGACATAAAAAATTAATCTGTGGGGGGAGGTATTAAAGGGTCAAGGGGATCAAATATATGGTGACATAAGGAGATTTGACTTTGGGCAGTAAACACACAGGCCATATGCAGTTGATGTATTATAGAATTGTGCACTTGAAACCTAGATAATTTTATTAACCAATGTCACCCCAATAAATTTAATTTAAAAAATAGTCTATCACACAGGATTCTCATAATGACTAAGTGAGATAAGCATATACAAAGCGCTTAGCACAATGCCTGGCATGTAATGAGTACACTTTAAATTTAAACTTGGCTGTTGCTATTACTATAATTGTTACTGTTATCAGTTTCATGGCTGTTTTGACTGTTGCTGTTATCATTATAGCAGAATACACCACTACAATGCTACAAATAGAGTCCAAAAATTCAATTGCATAACATGTAGGATCACATTATTGTAAAATTAAAAAAAAAAAACAAAACTAGAGTAAAGCCACCATACGGAAGGGTAGAATTGCCCATCATGCTACATCCGGATTCATGTCATCATGACATGTGCAGTTTATAGGGTTTCTCTGCTGTGCATTTACTTTGCAGAAACACTAGACCGTTTGGCACCAGCTGAAGTCACAAGGCAGATCCAGTATCACAGAAGAGCCTCCCTGGTCATTTGCAGAACCCCAGAGCTGTGCATGGATCTCTGAGCAACAGCTTGAGTCAAAGCTCATAAAGCTAGACCACACTGGAGGGAGCAGACAGGCATTGTGATAGACAGACTTCATTTGGATGGCCCCTCGGGCTGATGGAGATAGGAGGGCTAGGACCTCTGAAAAATAACCAACAAGATGACAGATACCCGCCTTCTGGGAGTTCTCATTAAGTTGGAAAGAAAACAAAGCAGAGTTGCTCTTTTCTCCACATTCTTCTACAGTTAGAGCTTTCCACTGGAGGACTGCAACTTATCTATGCAAAATATGAAGCCAAGTGAATACCAGGAAGGGCCTGAAATATACACAGACCAATAGGGATGCAAGGTAGAGTCATCAGTCTTGCATTGCTATGATCCATATCATTTCCCTAAGGAACAACCTGTGTCATGTCTCTCCTCTGATCAACACGCTTCCAGGGTTCCCTGTCACTGAGAGAGCAACGTCGAAGTTCCCAGGATGTCTGCATGCTGCCCAGACATGGAAACACACGTGTGAAGGAAGATGAGACAGCAGCCGACCGACTAGAAATATCTTGTTTCCTATGTTAGTGAAAAACTAACCCCTATCTAACCAGTCACCATGGTCAACTACATGGGCACTATCTTTGATTCATCTCTTCTCTTAACACACCTATCACACCAAATAATCACTCACTCACCAAGCCCTTATCAATGCTAACTCCTAAATAGCTCTTTTGAAAAAAAAAATCTTTATTATTGAAAGTATTACATATGCCCCCCTTTTCTCCTCATTGACCCCTTCTAGCTCGCCCTTGGCCCCTGCCCAGGCCTTCACCACCCTACTGTCTGTATCCAGGGGTTACGCATAGATGCATACAAGTTCTTTGGTTGATCTTTTCACACCTACCCACCCCTGCTTTCCCTCAGAGATTGGACAGTCTGTTCCTTGCTTCTATGTCTCTGGATCTATTTTGTTCATCAGCTTATTTTGTTCATTAGATTCCACATATGAATGAGATCATGCGATATTTGTCTTTCTCTGACTGGCTTATTTCACTTAGCATAATACCTTCATGCTGTCTCAAAGGGTAAGGGACTGAGAGTGGGATCATGACACTGGATTGAGAGTCTTCACTCTCAACCAGGGGCCATACCGTTTCCCTAGTAGAGAATGTTGGTTTGAAGAGTTGGGCAAGTCAAATGCCCAGAGCAAGGAAGGGAGAAGGGAGGAGGAGGACCAACACTTGTCAAGAAGTTTCTGTATACAGTCATTGTGCTAGAAATACTTTTCTTAATTTGATTCCTGGGGGGGGAGAACAAATCCAAAAACCATTTAAAGCAGGTGTTATTACCTCCACTTAACTTAAAAAACAAACAAATAAACAAACAGACATGTTTCAGAATAACCTGCCAAAGCCCACCATCCAGGAAGGCATAGAGCTGGGTTTTAAACTCAGGTCAGGGTCCGAGGGCACTGTGATCACTGTCCTGGGTGACCTGCTAACTGAGTGATGAATGAACTTCAGGAGCAGGTCCCAGCGCTGGATTCTCCAAAAGGAAGACCTTCGTGCCCACAAGGGCAGGTTTCAGCTCCAGGGAGGCAGTGAGCATGCTAAGGTTAGGAGTGATTTATTCCACTTCTACATCAAAAGACAAAACTTTTAATTAAAAGAGAGAAAACTGCCAGAGACGGAGCAGGGAGTCCACAGCATCTGACAGTTTCAATTTTCACTCGCAGTGCACTTCTGCGGATTGATATCCTTCTCCTGCCTGCCGAGGAGAGCCACCGGCTTCCATACATCACCTTCCCAAGTCACAGGCGAGCGCCGTTCTAACCCTGGCTTTGGCCGACACTTCGGCAACAACTATACCAGCTATGTCTCAGCACTACCTGTTGTGTTAGAATCTATGCAAAATCTGTCATCTCACTTAACTCCCACAAAACCCGAGGAGGTACAGACGATTAGTGTTCCTGATTTAAAGATGACTGAATGGAGTCTTGGCAAGTTCACCTGAATTGCTCAAGATCATAAGACAAATATGAGTCGAGGCTGGAATTTCTCTCTCAAATGTTTGGACCCAACACCCATATCACAGACTAACCATCTTCATTGGCAGCGACATTAGGCTCCATACTTTTCACTTTCCCACCCTTTAAAAACATTTTTTGGATATACAAAGTAATCCTATATATTATGTGCATGAATACATTACCCCTACTTTATAAAGACCCAGAAGAGATGAACTCAGAACCATCTAGCAGCCCATCAAATGATGGCAATATCAGCTAATGTTTATATCGTACTCACTGTGAGCTAGGAATTGTCTAACTACTTTAAATACATTACTCAATTTTCATAATATAACATAATAATGATAGTAAATCCTATTATTACCCCCATTTAGAGATGATGAAATTGACACATAAGATTGATGCCACTGAAATCACACAACTATTAAATGGAAGCTCAGAGATAAAACCCATTCCTCCCGCCTCTCTAGTCCAGAACATTTTTCCAATACACCCACATGTTTGTCCTTTTCTTAAAGAAATGGAATAATGGAGACGGGTTAGTAAGCTGGGGGCCTTGAGGACTTGACACTGAAGCGCTGAGATATTGAAAACCTTAACTAAGAAGAAAGCGTGTGTGGGGCAGGACTAAAGTGCAGAATGTAATGAAGCACTCACTTTTAGAGACAGCTCTCGCAGGACCCTGATGATGAGAGGAAACACCTCCTTAAGTTTGGACCGCCAGGAACCTTGACCCCCCAGGGTGAAGGGTCATCCTGGCTCTGGAGCATATGAGTGTTGGTCTCATGAGAGTCATGGAGGATGTCCTGTGAGGGCGGTGATGGGAGACATCACTAAATATATCAGTTTATCACTCCATAGCACCAAAGGCAAGCACAGTACTATGGGGGAATCTGAGGAGGCACCTTTCCTCTGGACACTCAGCACTTACTGGCTGAGTGTTTCTAACCTCCCAGCATCACCGATATAAAGAGAAAGCCGGTCCTTCCTCCGGAGGTGAAGGTAGAGAAGTCCTCTTCGGAGTCACACACTGACCACCACTCGAGCACTGGAGTGTGGTGTGCGTGCAAATGCCCGGATCCCAGCGACATCCCTGCGTGTGGGCAGGGGGAGGGACAGTCTGAACTGGGACCTGCACTATGTTAGTGGACTTTGCAAACATCAGAAACCAGTTCTAGCTAATTCATTAGAGAACAAACAACCACCAAAAACAAACAGAAATTGCTGGGAAGATATAGGATTGATCCCTGGTCTTGGGAAGAGGGAAACTGTCCCAGGAATGTAGGGAGGAGGAACGAATGAGCAGTCTCATCAGATTAAAACAGTGCCCTAGAGAGAACGCAGCTCTAGCCATTTACCCAGCGAGTGCCATTCTGCATAAGTGTGAGATTTTCAGGGAGTGTCTCGGTGCCTCATAGGTCAGGAGTCCACCCTCTGGCCAAAAGAGAGCACATACAATGGGGCAGAGGCAGCTTCAATAAGGGAAAGCGGGTGCCCTCATTTCCAGGATGAGAATTTGCTGAGCAGGCAAAAATGACAGCTGTTCACACACACACACACACACACACACACACACACACACACACACACACTACACACAAAGCAACTCCATTAGTTTCCCAGGGCTGCTGACACTAAGTGCCATGAACCAGGTGGCTTAAAACAACAGAAGAAATTCATTCTGGAGGCAAGAAGCTTGAAACCAAGCTGTCAGCAGGGCCATGCTCCCTCCAAAGACTCTAGGAAATAATCCTTCTTTGATTCTCCCAGCCCCGGGTGGTTGCCAGCAATTCTTAGTGTCCGTAACATGTAGCTACGTCACTCCAATCATTCTCTGCCTCCATCATCACATGGCTTTCTTGCCTGTGAGTGTGTCTGCTCTCGTCTCTCTCCTCACAACGACACTGGCCCTTTGCATTAAGGACTCACCCTAGTCCAGGATGACCTCATCTTAACTTGATTATGTCTGCAAAGACCCTATTTCTAAATAAGGTCACATTCAAAATCACTGGGGGTTAGGACTTCTAGATATCTTTTTTAAAGGCCACATTCAATCCACAAAAACAATCAAGTGGAGATAGGACTGTTAGAACTTCTGAGACGTCGAAGGATACAAAATGCTCAGGAAACGGTGAGGTGTGCATGTGGCCAGAGACGGGTATCATGGGATAACCGGGAAATGAGGAGCTAAAGGGCAGATCCTAAAGCATCTCTGCTGCCCAGCTGAGGGACTGTAGACTTCATGCTGTAGCTAGCAGGGAGCCCATGTTTTTCATCCAGGGAGTGGCACACTCCATTCTGGGTTTTAAATGACCCTCTGCTGCATGGTGGAGATGGAGGGGAGGGAACTCAGCAGAGAAAGGGAGAGAGCCGCCCTGGAAGCCAGGAGAGCAATGATGTAGGCCAGTGATGGCGAACCTATGACACACGCAAACTCATTTTTTTTGGTTGATTTTTCTTTGTTAAATGGCATTTAAATATATAAAATAAATATAAAAAATATAAGTCTTTGTTTTACTATGGTTGCAAATATCAAAAAATTTTTATATGTGACACGGCACCAGAGTTAAGTTAGGGTTTTTCAAAATGCTGATACACCGAGCTCAAAAGGTTCACCATCACTGATGTAGGCTGACAGAGGAGTAGGCTCCAGGCAAAGCTCCTTCCATTTGCCCCCACAGTGGCCTCTGAGAGCACCCTTACGTGGAGATGACATTCGGGGAGCAGCTCCCATTCCGGCACCCGAAAGCAGAGCTCTCTCCTGCAGGAGGACCTCAAGGACCTCCAGCGAATGAATCCTTCTGCTCCTCTCCTCTGCCTCCCCTCCTTTCACTGTCCTTTACAGCTCTCCACCTGTCCCCATTAGCATGCACCCCTCTTCCGTCTCCTCACTGTTAACTTGATTTTCCAGACTAACCCTCTGTTGTCTGTTCACATTAACTTTAAGGGGTAACATGGTTGTTCTTCCTCTAATCGAATCCCTCTGCCCATCCATCCAGCCTCTTTCTCTCGGTCGCTCCACTCATCACATCTTTTTGAAATGTACTGGGGAAAAATGGATGTCACAAAGCAAGAACGGCATAGAGAAAAGAACCCCGGGATGCACACATCTCATCAGCTTTTCTCTGGTTCCTCCAGAGGGGTGTCCGACGGAGCTCAAGTGAAGACTCAGTCTCCAGTGCCCCACGGCTGCAGAGCAGGTGAGAGTCAAACAGATACGGAGATGCTGAAAATGATATAGCGACACTTCCCTCATCAGAGAAAGCGTTCTTTGTTTTACATGGGCAGCACCTGGGGCTTGGAGAGATTCAAAAGTGAGACCCGGGTTATTCTGCGAGCACACTGCTCGGCCCAGCTCAGCGCACTGTTCGTGTTTCCGGAGACCCTTCTGAGACCTAGATGCACCTGTCTCAGCACGTGATCCATCTCAGCTCCACCCCTCCTGCCCATTACCCTTAGTCCTTCAGATCTCAGGTTGGAGTGACATCCTCCAGGAAGCCCTCCTGGATCCACCAGGCAAGAGGAGGACTCTCTCTTCCAGGCAACCCAGGGCTGCCCCTCTCCTAGGCCCTCCTGGAAACGCTCTTGGTTTGACCAGTCCTGGCCTTCACCTACCTCAACCTGAGAGATATGCTCATACCAGCCTTGCCAGGGATCTTTGAGCCAAAGTTGGACACAATCACCTTTGGGACCCCGCTTTGCCATCTCTAAAAGGAGTGGCTGGGCTGGAGTATTTTCTGAAGTGTTGAAGATGTCGCACAAGGAGGAAAAGATTCTAACTTCAAGAATACTGGGCTGAAGAAATAAATCGCGTTTCTGTGTGGCAAAACCACTTCCCCAGACCCTGGCCATGTTTCCATGCCCTGGGGAGCACCAAGGGGGAGCGGTCATAGCTGTTGTTGGTGAGCATTCGTGTTTTTCTCTCACCACTTTATACAGAATTGACACTTTCTGTTGCTTACTATGCACCAGACTCCACTCCCTAAGTGCTTTCTAGGCGTCAACTCACGTAATGGCCTGAACAAATGAAATGAATTATTGCTCTAGTTTTGTAGACGAGGACACTAGGACATGGAGAGATTGCGAAATGTGCCCAAGGTCACCCAGCTGGAAAGCAGGAGAGGCAGACTTCGATCCTTGCAGGTGGGCCCTCTGTCGGTGCTCTTAGCCCCCGGGTTACGCTGAGCTAGTTCACAGAATCAGGGCTCCACAGAGCACGTGTGGAGGGGAGAGCCCTGGGAATCTCTGAAGCTCTGAGATCTCACTCTGGACATTTTCAGACGCTGTCCGAGGGACCACACTACCCTTATTACAGGCATCACCCACCCATGGCACCGACCCCTGCACAGCCTGCGGCTCCACCTCTGGGACTGGGCCCCCTGGGCTACCAAAAGCTGCCAGAACAAAACACGAATCAGGGGTGGAATGGCCACCACAAACTCTCCTCTCCCGGAAGTGTGATTCGGCCAGACCATGCCCTCTCCACGGCTCAGTCCCTGCCCCCAGGCTGTGGAGGTCCCACATGCCTCCCACATAGTCACAGCACCTGGGCGAGGATGCAGAGATGTGCTAGGACGGCTCAGCGAGGAAAAGGAGATACCTGCTCTCAGCCTGTGAGAGCAGAAGACAGAGACCACCACCCCCAGCAGGATGCCAACCACCCCGGGAAAATGCTGACAATCCACAGAGGCCTCTGGGAGCCCAGTTCCTGTGCCTGCCCTTCTGTGTCTTCCTCTGCATCCCTGCTCAGCCGCTACTGCTGTGTCACTGGTCCCCAGACAAGGAGCTGAGTGATCTCAAGAAGTAAACGTCTCTCGAATTGCAAGGATCTTGGGGATTATCTCACTCTGTCCCCTCATGCGCCCACCGGGAGCCTGAGGCACGCAGAGTGGAAAGGGATTAGGGCCCCTCTGAGTTGGTGGCAGAGTCAGGAGCACAAGCAGAATTTGCTGACTGCCAGCTCAGCGTTCCTCCCTATAGCACTGTTATTTCTTAGATTGCTAGGGAGGGAATTAAGAACAGTTGGTCCAGTTGTCTCATGTTATAGATGGGAGAGGAAGGTCCAGAGAGAAGAAAGGACTTGCCCCAAATCATGACACATGGCCTTGCCTTGGGGATCTCCATTCACCCACTTCCCTCCTGAGCCTGCCAGGGCCATGGAAATAGAGTCCCTGCTGGACTCATCTTCACGAACCCAGGAAGTGACCGGCACAGAGCAAGTGCTCAATGAGTAATAAGCAAACGGATGATAGATCTGAGAACAAATGAATAAACACACAGATCAATGAATAAACAGGTGAATGGATTAATGAATATATTCATCCCCCTTAAGGTTGTGGTCCCAATTGGGAAGAAACCCCTGGGGAGGTAACACAGAGTTGTCTTCGCTCATCAGAGCTCAGACCAGTTTCAAATGTTTTCCAAGGCGTGTGATTTGATGGACGGCGCTCCAGCAGCCTGCTTCCGCACGGAGAGTTGCTAGGTGGGAGGAAACGTTTAGATCTGGCAGGATGGGAGTGCCACACAGATACTTTTGTCTCCAGGTAACACAGGGTCTCTGCAGACCCACCATCTCATTAATCCTTAAGACAGCCCCGTGGTATGTATATCATGCCCACTTCACAGATAGGAAGACTGAGGGCCAGTGACATGAAAGAACTAGCCCTTGGCCACTCGGATCCCAGTGCAGATTCAGGCCTGGAATCCGGCCTCCCTTTCCGCCTCACTGTGTTGGACACTGTGCGGAGGGTGTCTCCTGCGCCATTAAACCAAGAACAGCTTGTGCTTTTTCCAGAAAGGAATCAGAAAACAGCTGGTGTCACGGTGCTGGGACCCTGTGGGCTCAGGAAGGAATACACTGCAGCTCCAAGGACGGAGCTCATTTCTCACTCTGTCTCATTAGGAGCGGCCATCAGTGCCCGCGGCAGGGAGCCAACCCGGTGTCCGCTCACACCTCCTGCTCACAGGTGACAGCCCCACCGCAGCTCCATCCCACGTCCAATGCCAATTTCTTGGAGATAAATGGCAGGGCTTTTTCTAAGAAACTAAGATCTGCTGTTTGTTCAACCAATATTTGTTGAGTTCCCTGCTTTGTGTGCCTATGTGTGCTGGGGCTTTGGGGAAGAAGGGAATTCTTCTGTGCTAAGTGTGGCACTAGATAGCTTATCTCTATTATCTTCTTTATTATTATAATTTTTGTTGTTGTTATTATTATTAAAGGCTACCTTTTAGTGAGCATTTATGCTGTTCCAGAATTTCACCAGGCATTTTGCATTTCTTACATAATGAGGATGATTGCACAGGGTTACACAGTGCCTCCCTCTCCCCGCAAAGTTCGTGCCCAGCCAGAATCTCAGTGTGTGATCCAATTTGGAAATGAGGTCTTTGTAGATGTAACCAAGTTAAGATGAGGTTATACTGGATTAGGGTGAGGCCAAACCCAATTACAGGTGTGCCTCATGAGGTGAGGGGAACTTGGACCCATACACAGAGAAGAGAAGGCCACATGAAGGCAGAGACACAGCAGGAGGAGGGAAGACAGAGGCGGAGACTGAAAGAGGCATCTAAAACCAAAGAACCCACCGACAGGTCAGTGACCACCCGCAGCTGGAAGGAGGGGGGCAGGGCTCTCCTCGGAAGCCCTTGAATGTGCGCGGCCCTGCTGACAGCTTGATTTTGATTTTGAACTTTTAGCCTCCAGCACGGTGAGAGAATCCATTCCATTGTCTCAATTTGTTACTGGCCCAGGAAACGAATACAATGATTTAGTTACCTTTCTTGAGTACTTTCTGTGGACAGCACCAATGAGACTGTCACATGGATTCTCTCAATTGATCCTCATATTAAATCTGAAAGGGGGTGACTCCAACCCCCGTTTTGTGGGAGAGGAAACAAGGCATTCAGAGAAGTGAGTGGACCTGCCAAAGGCTCACAGGTGAGTGGGTTTCCTTCAGGGAACAGTGAAAACAGTGTTTGCATTGGACAAATTCTCCAACCTGGAGCCAGCGTGCTGCTCTGCCAGCCCCGCCCACTTGCCGCACAGCACTCTCACCTCAGCGCTTCCTGAAGCAACGGAGGTCGTAGGTTTTAAGCAAAATCCCAAAGGTCTTGGCATCTCAGCAACGTGACCTTAAACAAACTAATCTTCCTAAACCCCAATGCCCTCATCTACAAAACAGTGGCAACAGTCTCTATCTTCCAGAATTTACTGTCACAATTAATTGCTAACAGGAAATTTATGGCACATCACACAAGTTACTATTACTTATATGATTAATTCAGCCCAAAATGAATTTGTTCTTACTCATATTGCCTTTGTGAGTCCCAATTTTCCGCCTTGACACCTACGATTTTATTTTCTAAGATGCCTTTGCCCCTCATCCCTGTATCTGTCAACCATACATATGCTCCAAGTTCAAAAGCCTCCTCTTCCAGGGAGCCTTCCTAGATCTCTCAGCTAGATGTGGCCTCTCCCTCCTCTGACAAGGCAGGGCCATGTACAAACCCCTCCCTTAAATGGCACCTGCACTTCCTGTCTCTGTTACTTCATTTTGGATGACAGATGGAGGACTGTCTTTTCTTTGATTTTTAAGTTAAATTTCTTGAAACCCTCAATTTCCCAGCATGCGGGGAGTCTGTATCTGAAATCTAGGGGATGCAGCACAGCCCCCACATCCATGTATCTCTATTCCTTTCTCCTGTCAACTTGGCCTTTTCATTTTCTTTCTCAAGGCTTTGTCCCAGATCTGCTCTCCTCCAAACCATGAGTTACCGCACTCCAGAGCATTCCTTCCTCATCTTCCTCATTCTCCGCCACCTCTCCCTGGTGCCTTCCTGCCCGCCTTGACACCCAGTCTCTACATGAAGCAGGTTCATCACACATCCCTCAAACAGTTCCGGCCGCAGGCCAAGAGGAAACCAGCCAGTCACTGAGAGTTACTTCCCAGTGTATCCCAATGGACTCTGTGCTGAGCACTATGAATGTTTCACGTGGTTAACCAGTTCGGTCTTCACCGGAATCGTAAACCTGTTATTGCCCATTTTTATAGCTGGAGGAACTGAGTGCCTTGCCCAACATTACGCAGCTAATGGGAGGCAAAGCCAGGGTTCGAAGCCAGATTTAACTGCAATGCTGTACTCTTGAAGGGAATAGGTTTCTCCTCTTATTTACTTGTTATCTATGTCTAGGTCACTTCTCTCCCCCCAAACTTCCTCAGAGGTGGCCATGGTGATGACCCTCTCACAGTGCCCAGAAACGTGCCTGACACTTCTCGGCTGGGCTGTCAAGAGCAGTTGAAGATTAAAGCATTTCTCACCTGTGGATCGTGCATGAGCAGGCCTGCTCCATGAAAGGTCTGCGAGAATGCGATGAAATGATGCAAGCGAAGTGTCAACCTTGCAACCAGACACACAGCAAGTGTTAGCTGCGGAAGCTGCGGAAAGCGCAGGCCCGCCCGCAAGGAGCACATCTTGACGAGGTGAGAAGCTATTTGGAAGGAAAAGTTCACTACAAGATACAACTGAAAGCTTCCTTAAAATTAGATGGACATTTGATTACAGTGATGGATGCACGACCCTGCAAACTTACTAAAAATCATTAAGCTGTACACTGAAAAGGAGTGCATTTTATGGAAAGTAAATTCTATCTCAGCAAAACTGTGGAAAGCAATAGGATGGAGAGACTAACGGGAGAAGGTGGCACTGAAGTTGCTATGAACTGGGCCATTTTATCCACAAGAGCCTAAAGGTAAAAGCCTGGAGCCTATGAGATATGTAAGGGTCCTTGAGCCCTGGAAAGGTGTGTGTGTGGGCTGAGGCGGGGAGGGGAGGTGGTAGGTTCCAAGTACATACCAATGCAGCCCGTGTAAACATTTAATCAAATGTCTCTAAAATGTAACCCTATATCAACTCTGTCAACTATGGTTCCATCTTGACGATTTTAAGGAAACAGATTCAAAGAGGAGTAGGAAGGTATTTCACAGAGTTTCCCAAGGAAGAGTTCCAAGGTCTACAAAAACCTTAAAATGGCCCTAGCTGTAAATCCACGAGTTTCCTGAGCATAGTGCAGAGATCAGCAAACTTTTCCTGTAAAAATTCAGATTGGAAATATTTTAGGCTTCGTGGGCTATCTGGTCTTTACTGCAACCATTCGACTGTCATTCTACCCTGAAAACAGCCCCAGACAATGTCTCAAGGAAGGGGTATGTCTGTGTTCCGGTAACATGTAAAAAAGATGTGCAGCTGGCCCGCAGGGTGTTATCTGCTGACCGCTGGTTTGGTGGCGGGAAACTGTGCTGGTGTCAGGACACAGGGCCCGAGTCCTCCTGGTTCCACAACTAACACAGTCCATGAATCTAGCCAAGGCGCTTCTTGAAACTTGCTTTTCTCACCAGGAAGTAAGGGGAGGAGTTTACTTTGAAAGAGTGCATCTCCTTCAGCTATTAGGAGACTATAAACCACCAGGTTTCAGAAGGCGCAAGAAGGGGCTGGCTACCCCTCTTTCTCCTCCACACATGCAGAACAACCAAACTCTCTCTTTTGCTCCCTGTAAATGCATGACCCTGTAAATTTACGAAAGATCATTAAGTTGTACAGTGAAAAGGAGTGAATTTTATGGAAAGTAAATTCTATCTCAGCAAAACTGTGGAAAGCAATAGGATGGAGAGCAGTTGAATGATTACCACGATACCAAGCCAGATCCCAAGCTTCCTCTGCTGTCTCCTCTTGAGCACAACCCATGAGGGCTACCCAGCCACCGTGTCATAAGGCTTTCCAGCACCAGGAGTCACCACCAACTGATTCACTGTCTGAGATTCTCACAACAAAAACCCTAAGGAGAGAACCCAATTGGCCTACCTCCTCCAGGGTCAGCGTGAGTCACGGTCCCTGTGGAACACGGGATGTGTTGCCTTCTATTCAAGGGTCCACATAGCTTTAATCCATTCACCATTGTCTGGAGTAGGGGGAAGAACAAGGAAAAAGGTTAGGTCCAAAACATTGATGGTTAGGAGATCATCATTAATTCTCCCTGGGTTGTATTTCCCATATCCAAGCGGCCCTAATGTTGAGCATAAAAATTATGGGCTTCATTGCCCCGGCTGGTTTGGCTCAATGGTTAGAATGTGAGCTTGTAGACTAAAGGGTCTGGGGTTGGATTCCCAGTCAAGGGCATGTATCTCGGTTTGCAGATTCGATCACCAGCCCCGGTCAAGGCACGTGCAGGAGGCAACTGATCAATGTCTCTCTCTCACATCGATGTTTCTCTCTCTCCTTCTCTCCTCCCTCCTCTCTCCCTTGCACACTCTTTAAAAATCAATAGAAAAAATATCCTCAGGTGATGATTTAAAAGAATTTTTAATGGGCTTTATCAAACTGAAGGGGCGCTATCATCCAGTTGTGTTTTCCCTGAGTGACTTTAGCAAGTCACATAAACTCCCGAAGCTTCAGTTTCTTCATCTATAAAATGAGGATAATAAATGTTTTGCTAAGTGAGTATGCTGAATAGGAGAAATACAGTGGGTACTAACTACATAGCTGCTTCCCTTACTATTATAAGGACAATGCTGTCTCGCCTATCTGTGTGGGTAGTGCAATTTGTAATTATTAATTTGAAGTAATTTAGTTAAACATTTATTGGGTATTGACTATGTACGTAAGTGCCATCGCTCATGAAATGTCTCAGAAGTGTTCGGCCTGGACACGTGTCAGAGTTCTGCTCCTGGTGTTATTATTGTTATCATCCTGTGTCTGTGGATCGGCTCCAGACAGCTGGGCCGACGCGGCGCAGAACGATCTGACTTAGAAATTCTTGGCAGGCAGGCAGAGCCTGGGCCTGCAATGAAGGTAATACAACTCCAAATAGATATCCAGGGACTTTTTTTCTATATTAAACTATTGATTTTTCATAAACTAAGAGTACAAAAGGCCAGAGAAAACAATTGAATCCCAGAGCCGGGAGCCAAAAAAAATGAGACAGCTCTTTGTCCCTTGTTGGCCACTCATGAAGTGCCTTCGTTTTAGAGAAAAGATAAAACTCCTTTTTTTCTAAGAAGTAAACGGAAGGAAGGAAGGAAGGAAGGAAGGAAGGAAGGAAGGAAGAG
>NW_006298351.1:618670-630640 GCF_000327345.1 Myotis davidii
GAGATTAAACCCCATACTCCCTATGTTTGGACATTCTGTGACTGTTATGGGAGGGAGGCAGGGAGGAGAGAAAGGTGGACCCTGGAAGAGAAGACCTGAGAGATCCCACAGCAGACCGATGAGGAACAGTACTGGTTGGACTCACTTCTTTAGCTTTTACCTGGACTCCCACTGTGATCCCAGAGAATGTCCCTAAGAACTTCGGTCCCCAGCCAGTGCGGAATCCCAGTAGTGGGCACTGAAGACTGTACAGTTAAGGGAAGAAGCCCAATTTGATGAAAAAAGGCAAAGTATAAATAAAATTTCTGGACCTTGGAAGGAACTCTGAAGTATAAGCTCATTAGCCTCGGGGCAAACCCTATCCCACCCTGGGTTTATGCCTTGGGTGGAAGACGTGGGGGAGACCATTAGGGGAAAGCTGTGGTGCATTTCTCTCCAAGACTGCCTCCCATCCTGTGCCTGCAGACCGAGATTTAACGATGCCTATTGAGCATGTGGTACCCTACATGCATCAGCTCATACGCATCTTCACCTGGGAGTGGGTCATGGTTTCTACTCTATGGAGATGTTGGAGGCAGGTCACTCCTCCCAGAACCGAGCCTAGCATTACTTAGAGTGTGAAGACAAGATCACGTTTCTCCTGCTGAGACGTCTTGTTCCCTGAGGTCACACTGCTTGGTCATTTGTTATGTGCCAGGAACTGTGATGAGGTTTATAGACACTGTGTCATTTACCACTCATGCCAGTCCCAGGGGTTATCGCCCACATGTGAAACATGATCACAAAGGCAGTCACAGTGGAGGTGTCATCACTCCAGCCTGTCTCCGGGATCAGGATGAAGACATTAAGTCTGGGCCACTACCTTTCCCGCACACTGCTGCTCACCCAGCCCTGGCTTGTGGGCCCGGAGCTCAGAGACATTCAAGGATCTGGAACCGTCTGTCAAACGTCAGCACATGAGTGGGACACGAACCCACTGGCCTTCTGTCCACTTCGTGGAAGAAAGAGGACTGGCATTGGAATGGGCGGCGGCGTGGAAAGACACTAAGCACCCAGGCAGACTCAATCTGTCCACCTCAGGCCCCAGGGTCATCGCTGTGCTATGTTCTTCCCTCAACCATGACCATCCCGCCACGTGTTTGCACTCTGTGACTAAGGAGACACTGAAACTCTCACTTGTGGTTCAATGCTGAACTCAACTCTCACAGCTTCCAGAAAGCCTTTCTCCAGCATGAGGACTCCCCAGGCACTCCCCTCCTTCGGGCATTTCTAGGATATTCCTTTTCTTTTTTAAAAAAGATGTGTCTTAGGTTAATCATGCATGTGGCCTCTGAGCCTCATTTAGGAACAAGTTCTCAAGCTTACTGCAGCAGTAACTCCAAGACGCCATGACGACTCCCCGTTTGGGTTACTCTAAATGCAGACCAAGAGGTAAGGGTTGGAGTCCAAGGATTTCACTTGTACGGTGCGCAAACCCCAGTAGAAGAATAGGGAAGTGAGATGGGGGAAAGGGAGGCAGCCAGTAAAAGGTGGGACCCTGCGAAGTAAACTCTCTTTGGAAATTCAGGAAGCCAGCACAGACTTCAGAGTGATCCCACCCACCGGGCAGAAGAGCTAGATATACAGGGTGCCCCCCCCAAATGTATACACAGTTTAACAGCTGATTGCTCAATTTTGAAAATGAAATGCGTTTTAATAAACACTGCCTTTATACTTATTTAAAGTGTGTGTATACATTTTTTGGAACACTCTGTATACACCAAATGCTGTTAAGCATCGAGCAGTGGGGTTGTTACCATCCTGTTGCATATATGGGAAAAAACGGTTTCAAGAGAGAAAGATCTCAGCTGAAAGTCAGACCAGGCGCAGTGAAGTGGTCAGGGCTGTGGGAAATAGGCAGGTCACCAACCGCATCCACCGTGTGGCTGCCTCTCCAGACTATCCTTGAGCCAAAGAAGAGAGGTTGTTGAAGTAATGAAATGAGCACTCATCACCCATGTAAGTTGTTAGCACATCTTAAGCAACCAAGAAAAGTTGGCTGTCATCATTTCTTTTCTAACAAACACTAGATCTGGGTCTGAGACACTCGAGGCACTTGTACATCCTATGAATGGGGAAACTGAGGCCCAGAAATAGTCAGTGACTCCTTTGGAGAAATGAAACGGCTTAGCCGTGGAAAATGTGTGACTCTCCCAAGAATAGAACCTAAGACCACAGAAGTACTTAGATCCACATGCCCTTCTCCTTGCAAAGTCCCTACTTGAGATCACACAGCCCTGCAAGGCAGTCACCAGTGCAGATGGAGACCCTAATGGGCAGTGACTTCATCAGTGGATTCCCGTCATTGTCATTCCTTCTAAGAGAGAGCGGCTAGTGATTTTGTTTTATTCCTATGGGGGGCAGGAGGGATTATTTCCTAGTTAGTGGCTCTGTAAACAAAGGCTTTAGTTAGGAAAGGATGCTGGGTGCAAGATGATCCTGCATCAGTAACTTCCTGGAAGATTTTGAGCAAGCTTGTGGGCCTCTTTGAGTCTTAATCAGTTTCTCTCTTTTTATTTTTAAGTATATAATTTAAATAGCATTTACATTCAATAAGATGCATTTTTAGGTATAAATTTTTACGAGTCTTCACAAACATATAAAGTTATATAACTACCACTAGCATCAAGATATAGGTATGTCCATCACCCTTAAATGACCCCTCATCCCCCTCTGTATTCAGTTCCCTCCCCTGACCCCCAGTGCCCGGGAACCACTGATCTAATTTCTTCCCAGAATGTCATATAAGTTGGATCACACAGTACACAGCTTTTTGCTTCTGACTTCTTTCACTGAGTATCATGCTTTTGAGATTCATTCATGTGGTTGCTTGTATTGGGAGTCTGCTCTTTTTCATGGCTGGGTAACATTCCATTGTGTGGATGTATCACAATTTGTTTATCCATTCCTGTGATGGAGAGTTCAGTTTTTTCCAGTATCCAGTGATTATGAATACAGCTATTATTATCATCCCCATACATGTCTTTGTGTGGACATATGTTTTTCTTTCTCTTGGATAAATACCTAGATGGGGAAATTGCAGAGCTGTATGGTGTTATGAACCGAATTGTGTCTCCCTATAACTCATAGGTTGAAGCCTTGATGCTCAGTACCTCACTATGCAACTGTTTTGGGAGATAAGGCCTTCAGAGAGGTGATTAATTAAAATGAGGCTGTTAGAGCGCATGCTAATCAAATTCAATTGGTGTCCTTATAAGAAAAGAAAATCTGGCCACACAGGGAGACATCGGGGATGTGCACATGCAGAAGAAAGGCCGTGTGGGGACACAGCAAGAAGCTGACTAGTTTGCAGGCCAAGGGGAGAGGCCTCAGGAGAAACTCTAACTGCTGACACCTTGATCTTGGACTTCAAGTTTCCAGCACTGAGAAAATAAGCTTCTATTGTTTAAGCCACCCAGTCTGTGGTATTTGTTATGGCAGCCCTAGAAAACAAATGCATATCATACACGTGTGTTTAACTTTATATTTTAAAAAAAATGCCAAAATGTTTTCCAAAGTAGGAGAACCATTTTACACTCTCATAAACAACATTAAGACAGTTTCCCCACCTCCAATCCTACTGGTATTAGTTTCCCCCTCATTTTATTTTATTTTTTTTTAAATATATTTTATTGATTTTTTTACAGAGAGGAAGGGAGAGAGATAGAGAGTCAGAAACATCGATGAGAGAGAAACATCGATCAGCTGCCTCTTGCACATCTCCTACTGGGGATGTGCCTGCAACCCAGGTACATGCCCTTGACCGGAATCGAACCTGGGACCTTTCAGTCTGCAGTCCGACGCCCTATCCACTGAGCCAAACCGGTTTCGGCTCCCCCTCATTTTAATAGTTGGAGAGTGATAGCTAATTGTGGTCTTGGTTTGTATTCCTTTAATGACTCAAGACATTGAGCTTCTTTTCAGTGTTTTGTGTTTTGTTTTGTGTGTGTGTTGTTGTTGTGGGCTTTTTGTTTGTTTGTTTGTTTGCTTTTTCCTATACTTCTTCTTTGGTAAAATGTCTGAAATTTTTTTCAAATTTTTAATTTGTTTATTTTCTCATTAGTGACTCTTGCGAGTCCTTTATATACTCTAGATACAGTTCTTTAACAGATATTATTTTGTCCCCTGTTTGTGGCCTGTCTTTTCATTTTTTTACTGGGGATTTTTGAAGAGCAATAGTTTCCATAAAGTCCAACTTACAATTTATTTTCTTTTATGACTTGTGTTTCTGTGTCCTATCTAAGAAATATTTAGAGCACTTCAGATGTTCTGCTCTGCTGCCCCAAGCCCTAGTTTTCACAGGGGCAATTCCTCGCTGTTGAAGGCATGCAGTTGTTCAGCTCGATGGGGGCTAGGGGCAGTGGTTCCATGTAATTCAGGGATAGAGGAATAGGAGTTCTCATGTTCCCTTCCAGTATCATCATAAAACGGCACTATCCCGGTGGCCTGGGCCTATTTCATCTAGCTCCTAAGCCCGGCATGGACTAGGCAGTGATGGCGAACCTTTTGAGCTCGGCGTATCAGCATTTTGAAAAACCCTAACTTAACTCTGGTGCGGTGTCACATAAAAAAATTTTTGATATTTGCAACCATAGTAAAACAAAGACTTATATTTTTGATATTTACTTTATATATTTAAATGCCATTTAACAAAGAAAAATCAACCAAAAAAATGAGTTTGCGTGTCACCTCTGACATGCGTGTCATAGGTTCGCCATCACTGGACTAGAGAGACACGATGTGCCAAACTCCCTCAACCACCAACACTGGACAGACTTGTGAATGGCTGGGAGAATGAAATGGAACTTACTCTGGTGAGTACACAGAACCAGAAGTATGCTGAGAGATGAGGCAGGGACCAGCTTTGGACACAACCTGACAAAGTCTGGCCTTTATCATAAAGTCACTGAAAAGCCACTGAAGGGCCTTGAAGAGAACCTAATCTGATTTGTATTTTACAAAGATCATTCTGGTTCCAGAATGAATTAAAAGGGAGCAAAACTAGAGGGAGGGAGACCAGTTAAAAACTCTTGGGATAATCTTGACAGGAAATGGACGGACAACCGAGAATGGCGGGGTGGCAATGGGCGTGGAAAAAAGTGCATGATCTTTAAGACTCTTTATTATTTGGGAATCCTCTGAGTGCCTCCTAAACTCTATGCTCTTAACAAAACAAGAAAAATCTGCTACTATTATTGTTAAACCATCCTGGATTCTTCTGTCTTCAATGTATTTACCACAATAGCTAAGTACACCCCACAGTCACAGTGCCAAATGAACAATATAAAAATACCGGTATTTACTTAGCCCATGTCTCCAGAAGGGCGGAGCATGGCTGGCAACCAACACACAACCCATTTCTATTCCCCGGGTGATCATTTGAGACAAAGAAGGTTCTCTCCCCACTCTGAAGTGGTCAGGGCTGGGGGAAATGGGCAGGACACCAACCGCATCCACCGTGTGCCTCCTCTCCAGCCTATCTTTAGGGGTCAACTATTTATGCCAGAGAATGGAGGCTGCTGAGGAGATGAAGTGAGTACTCATTGGGCATGTAAGTTGCTAGAACATCTGAAGCAACTAAAATGTGTTGCTTAAACAACTGAACTACAGGAAGTGTAATGTTATATGTAATATTTTCAACATCATTGAGAACTGACTATGTGCCAGGCATACTTTACTTATTAGCTCCTCTAGTTCTCATAGCAACCCTGTGAATATAGATGTGATTGTCCCAACCTAGAAGCTAGGGAAACTACAGTGACTTTTGCAAGGCTGCACAGCTAGGAAATAGGAACAGAGTGGGGATTTGAACTCCATGTTCCTTTGGGTTCCCTGATATTTTATTCCTGGCAACTGAAAACACTATGCGTCCCCTCAATTTGTCATACTCACACAGACAAAAGCAGTATCTTTTGGAGACACAGCACTGACATAACTTAAGGGGATTAGCATTCTTATGTCTTGGTGTTGGGAATTTTACAAATGTCTTTATTAGCATTCTCCTTGGGGAAATATTGATATTTTTAACTGATAACAAAAATGTATGGGCATAAAGAAATGGTGCCTTGTCTGAAGGCCACCAACAGAATGAATTCATAAGATTTTAAGACACTTAGGAGAAATGAATTGTGTTTCTTAAGTGAACAACATCATCCACTATAGACTTAATAAGGGAGAAGCGATTTCTGTCAGTATCGGTGATTCTTAAATAGGCGAGGTGTTATGAATCTCCTTTAAAATATGAGGTGTCATATAGACTCTCTCCCACAAAATGCGCAAAACATAAAATTTAGTATAAAAGTTCAAGTGTTTTAAAGAACTCCCCCCATGACTCCTACCTACCCAGACCCCAAAGCATTGTGCCAATATAAATATTAGTGTTCCGTTTCCGTTGCCTTTTACTGAAAAGCCTCCGTGCTAATAATCAGAAAATCGGGGCTTCGGTCTCAGTTCTGCCCGTATCCACTGAGTTGTCCTGACCTGCACTCAGTGACTTACAACAACAAGAACATTGTTTCTTGAGCATCTGCCAGTCAACTTGGCGACAGCCATTCTAGGCTGCACTGCACTGGGGAACATCTATTTCCCGGGGCTCTGATTCTTGTTCTAGAACAGTGGTTCTCAACCTTGGCTGCACAATAGAATCACCTGGGAATCTTTTTAAAATCCTGATTTCTGGGCCTCGTCCTCTGGAAATTCTGTTTCTTTGTTACTAATGTTGTGGCCCCACCCCAGATCAGGATTTTAAAAAGATTCCCAGGTGATTCTATTGTGCAGCCAAGGTTGAGAACCACTGTTCTAGAACCAGTGGGCTAGCCTCAGCATCCGCTTCTGATGATAATTCAGAAACCCATGAGAGCAAGCAGGAGCATGAGACCTCTTCCCGCTCACGCACAGAATGGGCACGCTGACGTTTCTGCCATGTTCTACGGGCCAAAGCTAGTCACGTGGTAAAGGAGTGGGAGATGGGCCTTTTATTGTTTTCAATGATTTAAAACAAATTGCCATAAGCTGTGGTTTAAAAGAACACATTATCTCATAGTCTCCGTGGTTCAAGAGTCTGCACGAGGCTTAGCTGCATTCACTAAAAGGCTGTAATGAAGGCGTTGGCCAACGCTGTTCTCATCTGGAGGCTCAATGGCAATGCACCAACTTCAAGGCTCACTTAGGTGTTAGGCAAATCTATTTATTAGTGGCTGTACATGCAAGGACTTCAGTGCCTTGCTCAGCCCCTAGATCAGCGGTTCTCAACCTGTGGGTCACGACCCCTTTGGTGGTCGAACGATCCTTTCACAGGGGTCGCCTGAGACCATCCTGCATATCAGATATTTACATTACGATTCCTAAGAGTAGCAACATTACAGTTATGAAGTAGCAACGAAAATAATTTTATGGTTGGGTCACAACATGAGGAACTGTATTTAAAGGGCCAGAAGGTTGAGAACCACTGGCCTAGATGCTACCTGCAGTCCTTCCCAAATGGACGTCTCCAATAGGATCCACTCCCTTTGCAGCAGCTTGCTCCTTCAATGCCAGCAACACAGAGAGGGAAGTCCTGCTGGCAAGGTGGGGTCTATGTAATGCAACATAATCACATCATCACATTCCTCACTGCTGCCATATTCGATTGCTTAGAAACCTGCCACAGGTCCCGCCCACACTTCACAGGAGGGAATTACACGAAAGTGTGAAGACTAGGAGGTGGGATCTTAGGGGCCACCTCCCAGCCTGCCTGCCATGACCCCTTCAGAGTGAGATTTGATGCCCTCAGTGAACCGTCAAATTATACCACGGCAGGAAGCAGTGGAGAGCCAGGGCAGATAGCAACAGAAAGGCCACTCTATGGAAGTGATATCTGGGCAGAGATGGGAACAAATGAAGAAACCGGTGTTGCAAAAACACTTTGGAGTTCCTAGAGTTTGGGAACTGTGGACAATTTGCAAGAATTGAGAGCAGGAAATATGCTTTAAAATGGACTATTGCTTCAGTCTACTCTCCGATGATGGCCAGGACACCAGGTCTGTCCTAATCTTCCAATTAAGTTGACTGCTCAAACTGCTGCACCAGAACCCATCTTCCAGACAAAGGGTGCTCAGTGGCTAATGAGGTGAGGAGGAGATCATGAGAGGGAGCGCCGGAGTTTATGCCTGACGGAACGTTTCTCTGTCTGTGATGTGCATGGAGCAGGGGAGGGAGCGTGGAGAAGACGTAGGGTTTGTGGGGGCCCCCAGAGAGACAGCGAGGCCTGGGGCGCGTGGCAGGTCACAGCCATGAAGGAGAGGCTGCGCTCGGCCTGCGGTGGGTAACTGAGTTGAAGGCGGAGGCACCAGGTTAATTGACTGCACCGGAGAGTCTGACGCCTGCTATACCGAAGAAGCAATTTCATAAAAGAGGCAGAGCACTCAGACGGACACAAATGATCCTCTGCCAGCCCTGTGACGTCTCTGAGCATCAGACTCTAAATCTGTGAAATGGGCGGACTGAGCTGAAGTCGGGGGCTCAAGCAGGTGTGTGCCATGAGTCTGCTGTGAAGCAACAGGAATGAATGATTTTTCTATTTCTGTTAAAGGTGTCTTCGTTACCCTGCTGTTGATAGCACTATTAAGGTTAAAAAAAATGATCACGTTTACATTGATTTGGGGCCTCTCGGAGACAGTTCCAAAAGTCCTTTTCAGCTCCAAGTAAAGTACTTTGTCATAGCACTTGGCATACTGTAAGATTTCAATGAAACAATTGCAACTGTTATTATCAATTATTTTATGATTTTTCTTCAAGATATTAAATGCAACATACTTAGAGAGGCAGTGCATTAACATGCCATCAGCCATGAATTTTACAGCCCATTTAGTGAATCCCTATCAAGAGTGCAAGGAAGATATAAGATCCTAACTTGCACATGGTAGGTGCCCTAATAATGTATTTATAAATTAATACCCAAGACCCAGCTACATGTAAGTAAGTCCCTAACACTGACTAATGTCAAATAACAACAAATTATGGTCTGTGTATAGAAATGTAAACTATACTATGCACACTGCTATTGACGATCTCACATTCTCCCCACCCTGGCCCTGGAGGTAGGCAAGAGAGACATTCGTCCACTTTGCAGGTGGAGAAAGTGGGGGGGAGCCAAGTTAAGAGATTTCCCCAAGACCCCAAACTAAGTGTGGAATCAGGGAAATATACACACCACACCTTATGACATAACTCCTGTGTCCCGCCCGCAGGATCACACAGGATTTTTTTAAAAATGCCAATCCCCAGACCCTATTCTGAAACTTTATTAACGAGTAGGATAGAAATGTGGTCCTGATAGTTATATATTTTTTTTAAAGTTTCCAAAGGGAACCTGATGGGGAAACTATGACATTAAACTTATGCTCTGCCAGGGCAGGGACCCCTGTCTTGCTCGCTGGGGTGCAATGTCTAGCATGACCAACTAATACATATCTATCAGGTAAACACATACATGCATGAATGAATGAATGACCACAATGCCTTAGTATTCGCTGGGAAGTCAGAAATTAATGAAGGGCAGTGGGCTTTGGGGAACGGCGCAAAACTGTAAAAACGTAGAAAGAACCACTAATCTAAAATTTAAATTCAGCATTATTCTGTGCACTTATCCTGTAACAGAGACGCCATTAGGCAGCGGGGATAAAAGGGGAATATAACGCAGTCCTCCCCTTAAGGTGCTATGAGTCTGGTAGGGAAATCAATTGTGTCCACTGATACCTAGAATGCAAGGCAAACAATACCCATAATGGAAGCACCACTGGTTGGGCACCTTGCATATATGCTCTTATTTCAAAGTGCTGAGGAGTCACAGAGGAGTAGGCATCCTGCACCTTCTTCTCAGGTTTGCTGTGCTCACCTGCGTGACAGCTGCTCTCTCTGGGAGCACATGGCTATGCAGGAAGCAGAAGCTCTCTCAGCCTCTATGCAGAGAAGCCCGTGATCCAACACCAGGTGGTAGGAAAGTGCTTGCTTCCAAGTGGGGAAACTGAGGCAAAGAATTTACTAGTACAATAAGGCCTAATCTTTTTTTTTTTATTTTTTAGGTTAGTGTGCAGGAGAGGCACAAAATGAAGATCACTATGTAAACCTGACAGATGGGGGACAAGTGGTGCTACTGGCTACACTGGTTTTATCACAGCACAACAAAGAGGAAAACCAGCAAAATGCACTTAGAAATTCATAAGCACATCTGTAAGGCTGCATGTTTCATCCCCCAGGTTAGCAACGGTCTCCATCAGGCCACATTCATTGGTCACCTCTCAGAGCTCATCTCACTAAAACACTCAGAAGAACTTGGTCCAGTTGCTCCCGCCTTGCTTCTTTAAGCACTTTCTGTGCATAATGTCTAGGATCTCCCTGGTTTTCCTCTACTCCCTGGTCATTCCTATTCAGTCTTCATGTCTGGCTCTTCTTCCTCTTATTGACTGCTAAAGGGTGCATTCACCCACCTTCAAAACTGTTCCCCCTACACTTATGATTCAAACCCTTCAGTGGTTTTCCATCAAATTCAGAATAAATTTGAATCCCTAATCATAAACTATAAAATCTTATATGCTATCACCTTGTGCTCCCTTTCTGACCTAATCTACAGCATTTCTCCATTGCTCAGTCCACTCTAGACTCACTGGCCACCTGTAATAATCATCTGTTGCCACTTGACAAATTATCCCAAAATTCAGAGGCTTAAAGCAAGAGTAAAGACATAATATCTCACCGTTTCTGTGGGTCAGAAGCTTGGGAGCAGATTAGCTGGACTATTCTGACTTAGGATGTCATGAAATTACAACCAAGATGTCTGCTGAGGCTGATGTCATCTGAATGTTTGACTGGGGCTAGGAATCCACTGGCAAGGTGGCAGAAGGCCTTAGTTCTTCTCCACAGGAGTTACTCTACAGTGCCCTTGTGTGTCCCCATGACAGAGCAGATGACTACCCCAGAGTAGGTGATTCAAGAGGCCAACACACAACTGCCAATGTGCTGATTACCTAGTTAGAGGTCACAGTGTCATCTCTGACATACTCTATTGGTCACACAGACCAGTTCTGAATCAGTGTGCAAAGAAACTGTACAAGGAAAGAAATACCCTGAGGCAAATATCATTGGAGACCGTCTTAGAGGCTGGCTATCCCACCATCTTGTTTGTCCTACAAACCTACAGAGCTAATGGCTACCTTAGGGCTTTGCATTTGTTGCTTGCTTCTTCTGACTGAAAAGAAATCTTTCCTCTAGAAAAATATTTCCTTAGGTTTATGGAAACTTTAGTTCCTCATTTTATTCAATTAACTACTCAGTGTTACTTCTTCGAACCAGAATTCCCGGACCACCTTGTCTAATATACTCTCCTATCACCATCCTATCACTTTACTTTATTCTTCTTCCTAATATGTATTAGTATGTTCCGCAAAGGCGGGGATTATGCCTATTTTATTCATTGTCAAGTCTCAGGTGTATAAAACAGTGTCTGCCACAAAAGTATATGCTCTGTAAATATTTTTTTAATGAATGAGCAAGTGAAGGAGTGAAACCCAACGACTTTGGGCATGAATGAAAATGAGATTTGTTATAGAATAGAGAGAGGTGTATTCATTCATTCCAAAAAATACTATTGAGCCTTATGAATCAGTTTCTGAGTACTAAACGAGGCCTAAGTCAGAATTTCTGGCCCCCAGGAGCTTCTGGTCAAACCAAGCAAATTTCAGATGTCAGGACCCTGAAGTTTAGGAGGTTTCTCACCATGTTTGATTGTTGTACTCAACACATCCTTTATTGTCCACATTATAGTCGAGTAGTTTGAGCATTAGATCAGGTAGTCCTATTTTCCTAACTACAGTTGATTGCATCAGAGTTGAGCCCCTAACTCAGGGGATACTTTTCTAAATAGTAATGTGTGTTTTTTAAAAAATAAGTTTTTAA
>NW_006298351.1:630726-667788 GCF_000327345.1 Myotis davidii
CAGCAAATTTCAAATGTCAGGACTCTGAAGCTTAGGAGGTTTCTTACCATGTTTGATTGTTGTACTCAACACATCCACTTACGAGAATTGTCCACATTATAGTCGAATAGTTTGAGCATTAGATCAGGTAGTCCTATTTTCCTAACTACAGTTGATTGCATCAGAGTTGAGCCCCTAACTCAGGGGATACTTTTCTAAATAGTAATGGGTGTTTTTTAAAAAATAAGTTTTTAATGATTTTAGAGAGAGAGAAGGGAGAGGAAAGATAGACAAACATCGATGAGAGAGAAACATCAACAGGTTGCCCCCTAGAGAAAAACATTGACAGGATGCCTCCCACACACCCCCTAATGGGGATCAGGCCCACAACCCAGGCATGTGCCCTGACTGGGAACTGAACCGGTAACCGCTTGGTTCAAGGATCAAAGCTCAACCAGGCAAGGGGACACTATTCTATAAACTAAAGATCAACCTGTGGTTCAAGTGGCTAGTGTAAAAGATTAATTGAGCCAATCAGATGCTCTTGGGAGCTTGAATAAAGAGACAGAGAATAAAATCATAAACACACCTGAGTCTGAGTTGAGATATTTAAGAACCATGGCAAACCAAAGGCCCGTGCAAGCTGAACTTCTGGGAAACAGAAACTGAGTGAGCAGAGGAATGTGGAAGGCAGAGAGGGGAAAAATCAAAGGCACAGAGATAAAGAGGACTTGTGAGATGGAGAGAAAGGAGAGAGAGAGAGAGAGAGAGAGAGAGAGAGAGAGAGAGAGAGAGAGAGAGAGAGAGAGAGAGTCAGACAGAGCTAAAAGCAAGCAGACAGATCAAAGAGACCAAAACAGACAGACCCATCCATCCATCACTGGAGCTGCCCACGTCCCCTGCCCAGTGCTTCAGTTCTGCCGAGGTTGCTGTACATGTAAAACCTCTCAATCAATCACAATGTTTTCCAACCTTTTCTTCTTGAGCCCAATTGAGTTATTCTCTCTCATTCAAGACTAAAATCACCCCAACTAAAGTATAGTTTCTGAGGAGGCGGTCTCTGTATACAGATTCCTTCAGGTATGATGAAATAAAGCTTTTGGTGCACCCTCAGGAGGTATCTTCTTTCCTACATTCCTAGTACAGCAGGGATGGGGTTCCTCTGAAACACCCAGCTCTTTAAGTGCCCCCCACACACCACACGGACCGTGCCTGGACAGACAAGCTCAGAGATGCAGTGGCCTTCGCCCACTAGCGAGTGTCTCCAAAACAGCCCAACTTGGTCCTCCGAGTGTGTATCATGCCACATGCGGAGCCTGGCCCACGGTGCATACTGCGAGTATTCAACAATGAGTGAAAACAGATCTGTCTCATGCAGAACCCACAGCCCCAGCATATTTTCGCTTCACTGTTGTTGTTGCTACTGATAATAACAATAACCATAATCATTATAACAGGAGCACCAGGCTGTGTGCTGCTATGCGTTTTCTGTACTGATGATTGCTTCTAACACCATTAGTTCCTTGTGTGGGTCTTTGGCAACTAAGAAATTTAGTGCCAAAACCTATACAACTCTATCATTCTCTTCTTTGCAATGGCTAAGTCTTCCCGTTTCCAAGAGTAAGAGGCACAGCATTCAGGATCTTTCTTCCTCCAGGACCAGCCTTGGAGGCTGAGACATGAAAAAGTCAGAATGCCCAGTTCAGGGGAATGGGACGAAGGATTACAGGGAGGAAGAGAGAGCGTCTCTCTCTATCTAGATCAGTGGTTCTCAACCTGTGGGTCGAGACCCCTTCGGGGGTCAAACGACCCTTTCACAGGGGTCGCCTAAGACCATCGGAAAACACATATATAATTACATGTTGTTTTTGTGATTAATCACTATGCTTTAATTATGTTCAATCTGTAACAATGAAATTGAGGGTCACCACAACATGAGGAACTGTATTAAAGGGTCGCAGCATTAGGAAGGTTGAGAACCACTGACCTAGAACTTCATTAGGACTTTATTCTGTGGTGCCAGAAAGCAACAACTAGTAACCTCTAAATAAGGGAGGTGACACAGGGTGAGGCAGGGTCTCTCAAACCTCACTGTATTTTCAGGATCACCTGAGAACTATTTAAAACAGTGGTTCTCGGAGCTCCAATGGCGCAGTTAGCACGCGGTACTTATAAAACAGTGGTTCGCAACCTTCTGGCCCTTTAAATACAGTTCCTCATGTTGTGACCCAACCATAAAATTATTTTCGTTGCTACTTCATAACTGTAATGTTGCTACTGTTAGGAATCGTAATGTAAATATCTGATATGTAGGATGGTCTTAGGCGACCCCTGTGAAAGGGTCGTTGGACTGCCAAAGGGGTCGCGACCCACAGGTTGAGAACCGCTGATTTAAAACAACAACATGCAGGCCTAAATCTATGAGGGCTGACCACAGCATACCTATGACCCAGCAGTTCCACTCCTAGGGAGATACTCAACAGAAAGGCACGCACTTTTGCTAACCAAAGATTTATACAAGGACGTTAGCAGCAGCATCACTTGCAATATCCAAAGATGGCAAAGATGCACGTCCACAGCAGATTGGCTAAATGCACTGCAGTACATTCACACAATGGAAGACTCTACAGCCACAAGAATGGAGCAAACATCACCATCCTCCACAACACCGATGAATCTTACAAATGTAATGTGAAGCTGGACTCAGAAGCATGTCAACTATACGAATCCATTTATATGAATTTCAAAAACAGGAAAAATGAGTCTCTGCTTTTCACAGTAAAAATGACCATTATTCTTGGGCAGAATGAGGTAGTAGTAACTAGAAAGGGGCACCATGAAGCTTTCGGGGACTGCATTCTATGTTTACTTTGAAAAGAGACTGTACACTCCACTGTTCACTTTCCTGAATGTCTGTTATAATTTATTAAAATGTTTACTTAAAATAATGCATGTTTGCCCTAGCTGGTTTGACTTAGTGGATCGAGTGTCCATCTGCAGACTGAAGGGTCCTGGGTTCGACTTGGATCAAGAGCATGTACCTGGGTTGCAAGTTCAATCCTTAGTTCTAATTGCGGTGCGTGCTGGAGGCAACAAATGGATGTATCTCTCTCACATTGATATTTCTCTCTCTCTCTCTCTCTCTCTCACTCACTCTCTCTAAAAATCAATGGGAAAAATACCTTTGGGTGAGGACAAAAAGCAATGGAAAAATCTTCCAGTGAGGACTAATAAAAATGAAAAATAAAATAATGCATACTTATTCCTCACCTTCAAAGATTATGATTCAGGTGCTATGGAGTAGGTGAGGCCCAGTTTTTGATTATGTTAAAAAGCTCCTCAGGTGAATTTATTTTTTTTCAATATATTTTATTGATTTTTTAAAGAGAGAAGGGGAGAGGGATAGAGAGAAACATCAATGAGACAGAAACATCGATCAGCTGCCTCCTGCACACTCCCCACTGGGGACGTGCCCGCAACCAAGGTACAAGCCCTTGACCGGAACCGAACCCGGGACCCTTCAGTCCGCAGGCCAATGCTCTATCCACTGAGCCAAACTGGTTAGGGCTCCTCAGGTGAATTTAAATGTGGGGCCACTTTGAAAGTTAGTAAAGCTTTGGTCAGCCAGGACTGATTTGCAGCTGTTACTTGCTGTGAATGTGACCTTGAACAAGCCAAACCATCTTTCTACAGTTTCCTCACTGTAGAGAGGGTATATGGTGCAAACTTCACACATAAGACTAAATGAGATAATACAGAAGAAATGCTTAGTACACTGAGTGATGCCCCCAAAAGCATGCAGTGAATGTTAATTATTAAAATATAATTTCACCCAAGATTGATAAGCAAGTATTTATAGGATCTGGCCCAGATCTGCTAGATTCCAAAGCCCATATTTTTATGCTTGTATCTGTATTGTGTGCTGTCTCGAGAACACTGAGCCAATCCTTTCAAGGGACAATGACCCTGAGAGCAAAGAAGAGCGGCCCTGTTCCTTAATCACCGGGTGTTGATGAGGTTTGATTGCATGTTCCATGGTTATTATTGATCTGGGGAATGATTGATGGTCACTGGTTGTCACTGTCTCATCTTTGCTATAATTGCATGAAATATTTGTCAGGGTTGAGCACCTCTTACTCAGATGCATTAACAATAATTTCCCCAAATGTGTTCCCTTGAAAAAGACTGGATTATTTCCAAAGGACCCGTGCATCTCCTTTTTAGTGCAGGAAAAAGTGCATCCATAAATTACTCAATTGACACAGATGGGGACCTGAATGGCAGAGCAGTCGGCTGCAAATTCTTCCTCCCAGGCACGTCCTGTCTGATGGCGGGACTGGCAGAGGCTCTGGGGTGCCACCCTGGTCACGGAAGAGCATGACTGGTGGTTCCTCTCAGAGGAGGAAGTGGACAGGCCGCTAATCCATGTCGGGCTGTGGAGTCTGACAGGAATGACTAAGGCAACTGGAAATGAATTTCCGTGCTGCGATCGCTTGCTGTTTCGCTTGCTATTGCTTTGCCTGTCTCTTCCTGACTGGAATAGGCAGGGAAAGGATTCAGAGAGGAAAGGGCACCTGCAAATGCTAACACAGAATTGGATCTGATTCTTGCTGCACTGCTTCCTGGCCGAGCCATGTCTTCTCTCTGACCTTCAGTCTCCTTGTCTTTAAAATGGGGACGTACTCTAAGGTCATGTAAGTAAAGTCCCTGATGTGCATGTAAAGCTCCTTTCTGTGGAGTCAGAGGCAACCAGTTCACTGGCACTAGATTTTTAAAAATAATTAGATCTCTGGCATAAACAGCTTAGATTTCCTAAATGGCAATTATCCTCCCCAAATATAGTATTTTACTTCCCTCAAATAAAGGAATTCTCTTCAAAAAAAATTTTTTTTATCTCTGTTGTTTCATCCAATGACCAAAAACCAAGTTGATGAATACATTAACAACTAGAATAACCATAGAGGACAAATTTTTACATTTTTCTTCTTAAAGACTCAATAAATCAATTATGCTGATTTTAATAAAAGTCAACTTGAATTTTTTAAAAAGTCTAACGATTTTTCCTAGTTACCTCAAAAAGTAAATTTAGATCAGATTACAACTTGAATACTAGGGATTAACCAAAAATTGCATCATCCAGTGACATAGACAGTTATAAAAAAAGAGCAAAGTGTTATGCTAACGCTTATATTTCTAATTGTATAAACTTTAAACTATTGGAGTCATTATTAAGATAAACATTGGGTTATTTTGTGATTATTGTCTAGCATAATATTTCAGAAGATTCCATAGGGCATGGATTATTATACCTACTTAATAAACAGAGAAATTAGGAGCAGCAAAAATGTCAAATAAATTCCTAAATTCACACAATTAGTTGTAAGGGTAGAAATTCAAACCCACGTCTGCCTGACACCAAAGTCAATTTTCACCAACGTAGCTGAACTGAGGCCTTTTGCATTCATGGTCAGTAGAATTCATTAGGGACTAAACGAAAATAACAACTGGTAAAAGGTCTTTGCATTTTACTGTCATAAGCAAGAATAAATTCCACATGAATTGATTTCTTGAATGAGCTCAAGACCTTAATAGCAATTTCAAATACTAGGCCCTTGTTAGAGATGTGTGCTAGGGTGGGAAAGTTTAAATAAATGCATTGATTTATTTAATAAAAATGTATTAATCACCTCTATGTGTCAGGAACTGTACTAGCACAGGGGGTAAAATCGTGACAAGACCACCACACCCAGACTGTGCCCCCTGCTTACATCCATGGTAGGGGAAGTGGGATAGGATGGAAATTAATTCACTAGGCACTTGGATGGCCTAGTTTCCAGACCCAGGCCACAGGTGTCAGAGGGAAAACACAAAAACCCAGGCACAAAAACCACGGACTAATGTCAGAGTTACTCTCAGTGTCATTAAAACTGCAGCTGCCCTTTACTAAATATAAACTACTAGAGGCCTGGTGCACGAATTCGTGCACAGGTTGGGTCTGGATGGCCTACCCCAATGGGGGCCCATCGGGCGGGCTAGCGGTGGGGATAGGGGCTGCAGGCAGTTGCCCGGCCAGTCCAGCCCCAATCAGAGTGTAGGGGGCCGACCAGGGGCAGGGCCTGTGGGGGCAGGGTGGGGTGTGAGTGTGGGGGATGGGGGGAGGGGAGAGGGATGGGGCCGCATCAGGCTGGTTGGCTGCCGCAGTGTGCATCATAGCCACCAGTCGTTCCACCGTTCGGGTCGCTGGGCTTTTATATATATAGATAGATGTGCCAGACAACTAAGCATGCTGTCTTATTGAATCTCCACAACCACTGTATGCGCTTAGTACTGTATCCCCATTTTGCAGATGAGGAAACGGAAGCTCAAAGAGTTCAAGGGAACTGTTCAAATATACACACCTTCTCTAGATTCAGAAACAGTCCCCACAGCTGCTAGTCTTAGCCACTGCACATATCCCTTCCCCCCAGCAAGACAACCTTGAGGTTTCATCACCTGAATATCGAAAGCAGCTTCTTCAAAGGCTCTGCCCTCATATCTGGGTGAGGATGGAGATGCTGGTAAGAAGACCCAGCTAGGAAGAAAGGATAGGAGGATGAATGCGGTGGCCACCTCTCAGGCTCTTGTCTAACTGACAATCACCCCCGGCAGCGCATAAAGAACCCAACTTTGGAAACGAGTGAATTTCTCCGCTGCAGCCCTCACCGCTCTGTTGCTCCCGAGCGTGTGCACACGCATACAGATCCTCCGTATCCCTCTGCATATGCCCAGGGATAGGTACAGCACGTGTGCATTCCTTTCAGTTCTGCAGAGGCAGCAGATGGATAATTGCAGCCCCTAAGTGCCTAATCTGCTCTCCGGGACATGGGCAGATTTCTGAGCCAACAAACTTAATTGAACTTTCTATTCCAGCTGGAAAAGGTTACGGAGTTGCTACGCACACAGCACGGGCAGAATGAAAAGGTCAGCGGCTCAGTCCTCCTTGTAATGGATTGACCAAAGGCATATTGTTTTGTTTTCCTTCTCTTGTCTCCCCCTTTCTCTCTATTTTTTTAAAATTGTTCTCACAACTGCCTGATTGTAAAACTCAATTAGCCTAATAGAGGCTCCCTCCCCTGGCGTTTAAAGATGTGCATGTTATGCTGACACTGAGGATGGTCGCAGAAAGGTGGCTTTAGCCCCCGTGTAGGAGGAGCAGATTTTGCTGAAAGCTAAGTGACTGGGCTTTTAAACGCTCTCGGGTGCATAGTCATAGACCCTCTATGAAAATGCACCTCACCACCGTAGCCAGTTTGGCTCAGTGGATAGAGCGTCGGCCTGTGGACTGAAGGGTCTTGGGTTCAAGGATACATACCTGAGTTGCAGGCTCCTCCTGGGCCGTGGGGGAGGCAACCAATCAATGTGTCTCTCTCAGGTCGATGTTTCTCTGTATCTCTCCCCCTTCCTTCCACTCTCTCTAAAAACCAATGGAAAAATATCCTCAGGTAAGGATTAACAACAACAACAAAAATGCATCTCACACTTTGGTCTGTGTAAGAATCACCTTGAAAACACAGATTCTGAACCAGATTGGGTAGGGACTGAAAATGTGCATTCTGAATGCGCTCTCAGAGCATGCCGATGCCGCTGGTCCCCAGCCAGACCTGGAGCTCCTGCTCTACAGTTCTGTCCCCACTGAACCTTCTGACCTTTCTCCTGGGTGTGTATCAGTCGGGACACTGTCTCCTGAAATGGAAAAGGTGGAAGAAAGGGAACCTTGTTCAAGTGCGTGCTGCTCAGACTGCTCAGAAAGACAGTGAAATTCTGAGTGTTCCATGGAAGAAGCCCGTGGGAAGCTGAGTCCACTCATAGTTCCACCACCTGAAGGCATTCTGGTGACAGGCTGGACAGTAAACAGAATGTGCTGTGTGCTAGGGGCAGACGATGACTTCTACAAAGAAGTAAGGAATTTTTTTTTTAACTGAAAAGTAGACGATTTTTGAGAAACATGATTCCTGTCATCAAATACCTGAAAGGCTGTCATGCAGAACAGGGATCAAACTTTGTCACTGCGGCTCCAAAGGGCAGAAGCAGAAGTTCTGAGAGGGGGGACCACTTTGACTCCATGTAAGGAAGCAATATATAGAGTGTTTGTTTTGTTTTGTTTTTTTAATCCTCACCTGAGATTTATTTTGTTGTTTTAGAGAGAGAGGGGCAGAGAAAGAAACAATCGATGTGAGAGAGACACATCCATTGGTTGCCTAACGGGTGAGGGTGAGGGGTGGACCCGAAACCTGGGTACGTGCCCTGACCAGGAATCAAAGTAACAACCTTTTGGTGCACAGGACCATGCTCCAACCGAGCCTCACCCACCAGGGCAAGAAAGTAATTTCTAATAATTAAAATGGGAATTGACTGCGGCCTGAGGGAGTTTGTTCCCTGTCATTAAGTAGTATCCAATCAGAGACTGGAGCACCACTTACTGGGATGGTTGTAAAGCAGATTAAAGCATTACAGCGAAAGTTGGACCAGATAGTTAATTTCTCCCATAGCATTCTGCACACAATTAGCGTTCAATAAATGTCAAAATAATATATCTCTAAATTTCCTGGTCTTGCTTCCCGAAGGATTTCTCAAATGAGTCCCTCGTGATCACTTACTTGGCTTTTTTTCAGTAGGTTCTGATATGGTCTCCTTGCTTCCAGTTTCACCTGCCGTTAAATCCATCCTTTATATGGCCGCCAGATAATCTATTTAAAATGCAAATATTACCATGGCATCCTGTGGCTAAACCCATCTTCTTCTTAATACACTTAACTCATCCCGTTGTCCATAAAATAACTGTCACTCTCTTTGACCTCCTCAATTCCTGCCTCTCCTTTCTTCCACCACAAGGGCAGCCTTGGATTCTTCTCATACAATGGTTTGTTACAAGTATTTCTGAGCAAATACGGTCTATCTGCCATTTCTTTACCTTTAGTCTCCACCCAGTTAACTTTCATGCCTCTCAAGACCCAGTCAGGAATTATCTCTTACAGCAGTGATTTCCAATCGAGGTGCCCCAAGAATGTTTAAAACATGCAATACTTGACTATTTGGTCAGGGCCACTGACCTATTTCCCTTAGCTTGTCAAATAAAAAAATGACAACAACACACACAGCATTGGCCAACCGGTTTGAAAGCATCAAGATTATACTTATTTTTGTTGCCAAATCAGCATAAAATATATTTTTCGGTGTGCTGAAGAAATTTTAATAATTAGTTGGTATGTGCCATGAGATGAGAAAGTTGAAAATCACTGTCTTGGAGGAAGTCCACCTGATACCTCGGGTTAGGATCAGAATGAAAAAGCACAGAGCCTGGTACTCATAGGGGAGTGACTTTTCCCGGGTAGGATACTGCACCTTTATGTGAGGATGAAAGGTGTCAACAGACAGTCATTTGCGTCAATTCAATGCCAACAGGAATCCCCAACTGAGGTGCAGTGATGAAGGCAACTTCCTTCAGTGCAAAACAGCTCCATCGTGACATAGGACACATAGGGTGGCTGTGAGACCGGCATGGCTGTAAGGCAGCCCTGGGGCCAGGCCTCTCTTCAGCTGGGCAGCTCTGCCCTGCTCCACCCTGCACCAGTCCAGCTTGATTCAGGAAAATGCAGCCTTCAGGCTTCAATGGAAAGGGAAACTGTGCTCCCCAAGCCACAGGAGAGCTGGCTTATATAGACAGAAGTCCCTTCCTCTGGTCGCTGATTGGTCCATCCTCATGCTAATGAGGACTACAAACCCTTGCAGTTTGATTAGTCAGAATAGGGCCACTCTGGTTGGTTGTAGTCATGCAGCTCCAATTGGATGGGGAAAGCCTCAGTCCTATTGGTTGAAATGGGATTCCAGGAACTCCTTTCTAAGGGCTGGCTCAGCCTACAGAAACACAGTGCAGGCAGGCGGTCCAGTGTAGAGCCTTCTCCATGAAGTGCAGTTTGTGAGGGACCCCTGTGTAGAAATGGCTGCTAGGCTCCGTTTTATTTTTGTTCTTTGTTTTTTTAATTTGAACCTAATTAGCCACCACAGGCCATTCTTTCTCAGGGCCCACAAAGGCCAAGTTATTCTCAACTACGGAATGAGGTAATGTATTTCCAAGAAGACACACTAAAACCTCAGGATGGGGTTGTGTTGTGTGTGTGTGTGTGTGTGTGTGTGTGTGTGTACTATCACTCATTAAAGAGGCTGTATATGTACTAGTAAATTCTTATGGGAGGCAGACAGGCATCATAAAGGTGTACCTGGCCATGTGGAGACTGTGGGAAACTAGAGAAGGGATGGCCAGCCCAAGGAGCTGCCTTTTCTGCACTCCACATATTGGTACCATATGTACAGGACTTGAGCCCAGTGTTTCTGGGACTTATTTTTCAAGAGAATACAAAACCCAGGTTTTTATAAGAAATTTCCTCATTTTAAAATATTTTGAAAGTGTTCTTCTTTTAAACGTTTTATGGCACAAATACAGTATCTGCAGGGAAGATATGGCTTGTAGATTGCTATTTTGCAACCTCTGTTCAAAACCTTCTTTGTGCTGGTATTTTAGCCTGCCTGCTATTCACCTGGCTGCCTCCACAGGCACCAGAATAAGTGAGAACAGGTTGCTCATCTCGATACCCAGGTGATGTGAGCAGAAAAGAAATGTACCAATTAGGATGTAAGATCACACGTTTCCGTTTTTTCCAGCTCATCTCTAATCATATGAGATCGAGCATCTCCTTTCATTTTCCCATACCTCAGTTTCCTCAACTGTCATGTGGGAATCTTCCTTTCTATTCTGTGTACCTCAAAGAGGGTTTGTAAAACTCAAACGAAATGATGAACATGAAATTGCCTTGAACAGAACAAAACACCTGCAGACTAAAACCTAGCTTCGCAGAGCGGAGGCATCTGTGCCCTCCTCCCTGTGCTTCCTAACAGGCTGGTTCCACCGTGAGGGCAGAAATGGGTGTTGTTTTTCCGCAATAGTTTGCTTCTGTTTCCCATAACTACTTTGGTTCAAGACAGATTGGTTCACTGGGTGAAGTTCAAGATTGATTGATAAGTGGTTTCTCAAAGATCAACTGAAAGGACTCATGTGCCTCTCCTTCCTACACTGGTTACTGAGCCCTGGTTTAATGTCACATGTCCTCCTACACAGAGCTCTGCCAGATGACAGGGATTCATGTCAATTGTTTTTGTTTTGTTTTGTTTTCTTACTTTGGAAAATATAAAGACATAGAGAAGAATCTATCAGTGTGAGCAGGTTGCTTTTACTGGAGTCACTGGAGCTCACGGTCAACCCTTTGTGCCATGGTTCCAATGAAAGACTGTGAGATGAGGCCTTCCAGGAAGGGAAGAAGCTTGCCGGCAATCCCAGTACTGATTACAAGCATGTAAATCAATACGGAAGAGTGGGTAAAAGCATGGGCTTTGGAGTGACTCTCAGGGTGGGTTTAACTCTTGTTCTCTTTGTAGAACCATCTAGTTGACTGATTGCAAAAAAAAAAAAATAAAAAAAAAAAATGGCTGCGATTCTTCATTTCTCCCCATAGCCACGCACTCTGCAATGTGACTTTGAGGCCTCTCTAAATAGGAAGACTCTGTTCCACACTCCTTGAACCTGGGCTGTCCCCGTGGCTGGACTGACCCACAGAATGTGGAGGGAGTGACAGTGCCAATTCCAAGCTTAGGTCCCAAGAGACTTTGAAGCAAATTCTCCTCTTCCCCCTCTTCTTCCTTCTCCTCCTCCTCTTCTCACTCTCACTCAGGTGCAGATCCTGCCACTGTCAGAAGGGCAATCCTGGGATATCCTGCTAGAAGGTGAGGTCCAGTCACTCTCATCACCCGAGCTGACAGCCAGGCAATGCCAGCCACGCGAGTGAAGCCATCTTTGACCCCTCAGCCCTGAGCTGACCCCAGGAGATGTGTGATTGAGTTCAGTCAAGAGTAGCCAACCAAGCCTTGCTCAGATCAGTAGAACCACCCAACTGACCTACACACATATGAGAAATAATAAATGCTTATTGTTTAGGTTACTGGCTCTGGGAGGTGGTTTTTCATGGAGCCATCTTTGACCAATACAGACCTTGGGCAAGTTAAAGATCTTCCCGAGTCTTAATTTCTTGGTCCCTCATGTGCAAAAATGGGACTAATAATATTAGCACCAACCAGAACTGTAGAGAGTGGTCCAGTAATGACGGCCTTTACTGAGATACTTCAGCTTAGTAAGATGCAATGAAGTTGTGTTCCTTTAAAAGCACCCGTGATCCTAGTGTGTCACACCTTCTGAGCACCCACCTCCATGTACTCCAACCACACACTCACACCCAACACAAAGGAATGCAGCTTCACTGAAAATTCAAGTTTTCACCCAGTACCTAGTAATTACTCTATTAAATAAACTCCAGCATCCTCGGGAAGTGGCCGGTAGAAGTTAGAATCTCCATCCCCCTGGGAAAAAATAGGACACAATGAAGCACACCATTGTTCTCACTACAGAACTGGGATTCGAGTTTTAAACCCTATATGGGACCCCATTTGATCATTAACTTTCCCAAGGTCTGTATTGAGAGGCTGCATCCTTTCCATCCTCTGCAAAGGAAAAGGTTCTCCCAGAAATAAGACCTTAAAAACGGGCGGCAATCTATCTTTATCTGGAAGTTTTCAGAGAGACCTGAGAATATAACCACTTCTACCACACTCTCAGCCACAACATGCATCTCTCTTTCATCCTTGCTTTGCAGGCGGTGCCCTGCCACGTGTAATTCCAGTCCACAGACCCCAAAAAGGAAAAATCCCCTCCTGCCTCTCCCTCCAACTCCTACCTGACCTTACCAACCCCAATTCCCATTTCTTCTCTTTCAACCAAGTCAGCAGCAGGCCAGGCTCTTCCTCTCCCCTTCAGAGCGAATGACCCACCAGCAACTTTCCTGTTTTCATCACATACGAACGACCTCACGTTACCACAGAGAAGGAATGTGGCCATTCCCCATTCCAGGCCTGGGGTGGACATAGCTGGCCAGTCACAGCACTCCTGTCCTCTGATTCCAGAAGTGGCCTCAGTCCAGAACAGCAGCAACAAGAACAATAATACAATGATAACACGTACATAGCACTGTCCCTGTCTGAGGAACTCATGGCTTATTACTGATTAACTCCCTTAGTCCTCCCAACCACCTTATGAGGTGAGGGGTTCTTAGGATCCTAATTTTGCAGATGAGAAACCTTAAGCACAGCAAGATTAAGTTTCTTAAGGCCACATGGTAAATAAACTAAAAAACTTAAAGACTTGGGCAATTTAGCTACAGAATCTGTGCTCTTAATCACTATGCTATTCTAAGAGAACATTCCAGAAAAACACTTATCAGCTGTTGGAGTTGGCAGGAGAGATGAAAGTCATGAAACCTATTTTCTTTTATTATAGAATATTATTGCCAAAAGGTACTTTTTTGGCGGGGATGAACCTCATCTGTCCTCATTTTTACAGGTTTAGGAACTGAGGTCAAGAAGAGTGGTTTATCCAGGATCAACACACTTCAGAGTGTGGTCAATGGGAAGTGGAGTCATTCTAGTGACCTGTGAGTCATGTTACTTCATTGGTCATAACCTTCATCATAGCTACTGTTTATTGAATGCTTATTATAGGTCAGATACTATATTAAATGCTTTTAACTCATTTAATTCATGCATTTAAAATTTTCACTCATTTTTTCATTTAATTCACAGAAAATTCAGATGAGAAAACTGAAGCTCACAGGGGTTAAGGAATGAGCTGAGGTCACATAGCTACAGAGTGATCATGATCTGGTCCTGGCTGACTCCAAACCTCCTGGGGCTAATGACCAGGCAACACTGGATGCTACGCCCAAGCTCTCACTGAAATCACGGTACCGCTTCCGATGGAGAGGAAACCAGAGATTTGCTGTTACTCCATAAATTCTTCCATCACTGCCTGCACCCTGTGAAGTCTGAGGCCCACTGAACCTCCCAGATGGAAGAGGACAGAAACCATTCTGAACCTTGAAGCATCAAGTGCCATGTGAAGAAAACATTTGGAGAGATGCATCAATTGCGGATCTCACACATCCCTGCCTGGGACTGCAGCGGAGAATTTCAAGGCACTCTAGACATTTGGAACAGATGCCGAGCTGAACTAAAACCCTGCATGCCTTTTAAATTCGGAGGCAGAAATCAATGGACAGAAATATTTCTGGAAATTTAAAGTCTAAACCCCTTGAGGTCAAGAGCCCGGTTATTAAATTCTGTTTGCTGCCCTCCAGTCAGACCAGAGGCACACTCTAGGCCTGTCACTTCTGGAATAAACACGCCTTCATGATATTCTAAGACAGTAACCTCGTTCTATAGGTGCAGACAGGAGGCTTAGCAAGATGGAGTGACATTCCCAATGAATGTCTCCTGACGCCACACCCAGTGCACACTGCCTATGATGCACAGCCATGTGAATCCAAGGGGAAATGAAAGAGTAATTCGTTCCAATCATAATCCCTGTGTCTAGGTGTGTGAGACCATCTAATCCAGATCCCTACCTGATGCTTAATCCCGCATCATCTTTGCAGGTGAAGTTACCCAAAGTCTAGGAAAACACAAGGAATGGTGGATTACAGGTAACTTTAGGTGAAAATAAACAGTGAGTAGCAAAACCTCTCAAAAGCATTGTTTTTCTCCCAACTGTGACTTTCAATTCCACTTTTGGAAACAATAAATAACCCCTACAACAGTAGGCTGAGGTAATTCAAAGCTCTCTTTTCTAATAAGCCTAGTTTTGAAGTGTAAGTCCTTTTACAAAGATGATTCAGCGTCTCCCACCCGATATTCTCTCCCTAGCCAGAGCCATTCTTCTTCTTCTTCTTTTTTTTAATCTTCACCCAAGGATATGGTTTTTAAAAAATTGATTTTATAGAGATAGGAAGGGAGAAAGAGAAACATCAATTGGTAGCCTCCAGTATGAGCCCGATCAGGGGGATTGAACCAGAAACTTAGGGATGTGCCCTGACCAGGAATCAAACCCTCTACCTATTGTTGCACAGGACGATGCACCAGCAACTGAGTCACCTGGCCAGGGCCAGAGGCCATTACTCTTGACGGAAGGGAAGGTTACAAGGGAGAAGTTCATTTCATTCCAGATTCTATAGACCATCGAGTCCTTGGCTTCTAGCACAGCCTGCTAATTTCCAGACTAAGAATTGCTCAGGCGGCATTGAGCCATGACCACCTAGTGTCTTCAGAATCAATGGACCATAGCCACTTAGTGTTGGAAGGGGACTTGTAGATAATTTAGCTCTGGCCTCTCATTTTGCAGAGAGACAGACAGAGTGTTAAGTGACATGCCCAAGGTCACACAGCTGGTTAAAGGCAGAGCAGGACCTAGTGCCCAGTTCACCAGACTCCTGGTCCCCTTCTCTGCCCACTCCCTCAGGCTGCTCAGCATCACCAAAGCAGCTGTGGCATTTGCTTCTCACAGTAACTGAGCCCTGGAAACAGACGCGGAAGCCTTTCTTGCTTGCACCTCGTAGCTCTCCTCTGTCATTCCCTTCCACCTAATGAACGGGGTGCTTCTGATCTGACCGCACCTGCTAAGCAGAGGATAGCTGCTGACTTCCTTCTAAAACAGTTGCTTGTACCGGACTGGGCCTATTGCAGAATGCAGTGAGCAGCTCTGTCCTATTCATGGCCAATTTTAGCAAAATATAAAATCATGACTCTCAGATAAATATAAAACAAACATGCACCAAATATTTTATATGTTTTCAAATGTTTTTATTGATTTCAGAGAGGAAGGGAGAAAAGAGAGATAGAAACATCAGTGATGAGAAAGAATCATTGATCGGCTGCCTTCTGCACACCCCCTTCTGGGGATTGAGCCCGCAACCCAGGCACGTGCCTTGATGGGGAATCTAACCGTGACCTCCTGCTTCATAGGTCGGACTGAGCCACACTGGCCGGGCCTAATGACCTTTGAAATGAAGTTTATACTCAACCTCTTTTTCAAAACCATTCGGCTTAAAGCTGGCCAGAGGAGGTTGAAACGCTCCGTGTCACCTTCTGCTTTTAACAGATCGTGTCCAGTAAGAAGCTGACGCGCCCACTGGCGCTGAGGAACGGCAAGCCCGCGGGGAAGGGCAGCATCACGGTAATGAGACGCTTGTCTTTGCCTCAGAGGTGAAGTGGGGGCACGTGGGGCTGCAGGCCGGTGCCCACAGCGCCTGGTCATGCCCAAGTCTGGGCTCTTTCTTGTATAACCTTTGAGAAGTTTCTTGACCTCTCTAAGCCTCAGATTCCTCATCTGTAAGGTGGTGACTATGGTTTCTGATTCACAGGGCTTGTTTTATTTAAATATGTTTTTATTGATTTTGAGAGAGAAAGGAAGGGAGAGGGAGAGAAAGAAACATTGATGAAAGAGAAATATCACTGATTAGCTGCCTCCTATGTGTGCCTCCCCCCACCCCCAATTGGGGATCAAGCCTTCCACCTAGGCATGTGACCTGACTGGGAATCAAACCAGTACCCTATTGGTTTATGGGTCGATGCTCAACCACTGAGCTACACTGGCCGATTCACAGGTTTTTCAGATGAAGTTATAGGTGTTGGACCATGTTTTCTAGATGTGGTTTGTGAGGGACACGTGCTAGAGATACACTTAGGTTATTGATTAGAATGAGGTTTATTGAAAGGTGTATATGAGCATCTATGAAAATTTGATAAAAAGAAAAAATATCAGCAGGACAGTTACCTGGACCCCAGTCATCCCAATAATCATCATTTATGAAGGATCTAATACTAAGAAAGCTCATTATTAAATACTTTACTATGTACCAGGTATTTTGTTTGTATTATTCTTTGTTCTTTGCTATTACCTGTGTACACAGGCATATAATGATCTCCACTTTATCCATGAGAAAACTGGAGGGCAGACAGAGCAACTCTCCCAAAGTCTTAACAGTTAACGAATGCTCATTCCAATAGTCAAACACAGCTCTCCTGGCAGAAAAACACATGCCCTTATGCAGCACAGGCTTACTGGAAAGCGGTTGAAAATCACTTGGAATAGCAACTTGCTTGCAAAGTTCCTCTCTCTGTGGTAAAACCTCTATTTATACTTCTCCCAAGAATTTCATTGGAGTATTTTTCAGTATTAAATATAGAGCATCCATCTTGGACATGATTTGGGCCAATCAGTTCAAAGCAAAGACTTCACTTGTGTCTAAGTGTTTCGCCCTTAGCATAGGATACGAGGCTATCTCATATATTCAAGGAATTCAGTAGAGGCATTAAGAACACAGACTCTGGGGTCTGGTTGAGTTTGCCTCATGGTCCCATACCCCTACCCTTATTAAATGTGAGTTTTTATGCAATTTACTTAATCTTTAAATCTCACTTTGCGAATCTGCACAGTGGAGTAATAAAGCACTTACCCCATTCAGTGATTTTGAGCAGTAAGTGAACTAATTCATAGTTCACTTGGCTAATCACTACAAAATAACAAATATTCAATAAATGGTAGACATCATTCACACGAATTTTTCTATTACTATTAATAGAGACTACCACACAAGGAATAACAACTACTAGTAAAGCAAAAAAAAAGGGTAAGAGCTCAACCAAAGGACGTATATGCATGCATATGAGCAAAACCAATGGACACAGACAGTAGGGGGGTGAGGGCTTATGCTTGGGGGAGCGGGTGATGGGGGAGAGGTCAATGGCGGGGAAAGGGAGACTCATGTAATACTTTAAACAATAAAGAATTAAAAAAACACACACAACTAATTGGTTGCAGCTACTTGCCCCAAATGATTCCTGTGTAGAAATAAAGTATTGGGTCTTAAGAACCAATCAGACATCCCTTTCATTGTAACTCATGAAATGTCATGCATATTAATAGTGTCTAATTTTTCTGATCTTAAAACAACTTGTATTTTGAGGATCTTTAAGGTTTCAAGGAGCAAAAGCCAACCTCTCAAACTAGCATAAGTAAAATAATGAAACGTGTTGGGAAGCTTTGAAAGATTCCATCCCTTTATCCAGAAATGAGAAGTACATCTGGTTCCAGAAAAGATCACAGCCAGAAACTAGGACACACACTTCCTCTCTTCTCCTCTTCCAGGCCACATGGATTCTCGTGTCTTTCTCTTCCTGCCTGTTTGCTTCATCCTCCTCTCCCTGAGCCCATCCTCCTTGGTCAGCTCTTCACTTGGGCCACACTCATCATGACCTCATTACAGTCTGAGCCCTCTGGCCGGCAGGACCTGCCGATTCTTAGCTCACTGACTCAGTCTGTACCCCGGTTCCAAATTTCCAGTAGAGAGAATCAGAATGGCACAGCCCACCCTCCGGGTTGGTTCCCCAGTGGTATTCCTAACCTGTGCAGTCAGCTTAGGGCACAGGCAGCCAGATCAATATTAGCCAGGCAGAGGGGACCATGGCTCTGAAAGAGAAGGAAGCTTCAGGTACCCAAGTGGGATTAAATACCATATACTTCCACATGTCAACTGAGACACACGCTTGGTTAAATTCTTTAAATCGCAGTAAAGGGAATGATGTTCACGTAGAAAACAAGGGGCGGGGCCTAACAAGCTGGGGAGAGTCTCACTGTAATTCATTAATTCTCCAATTATTTACAGCATGTCTATTTCAGAGCCCAGGGAGATTTTTCCAGACAAATGATTGTGCTTCTCCACCCAGGAAACAGAATTGACATGTGCTGCTGCTAACAGCTCCGTGGCTGAGATGCTGCACCCAGACACTGCCTGGGTATTTTGGGGTGACTCTGTACAGCTCAGGATTGGATGACATCTTGACTATATTTCTGACATCACTGTGAACCAGCGGGAATCTTGGCTTAATAGCATTTGACTGGAGGGTAGACATAAGGGAGATCTGTGATATAAATATTGAGGGGCATTACTATTAATGCCATCCATCCAGTGGCGCAAAAATAAACGTGTTGTGACTGTCCTCCCAGAGCCTACTTAGTCAAAGAAAAACATTCTGCACAAACTAATGAAAGGGCCTTTATTTTGCTTATGCAAAGATGACTCCAAGGAAAGTGAGTTTGCCATCTGTATATACTGGTTTTAAAAGGGTCGGCAAAGGTTTAAGTCATAATTTAAGATAGAATTTAAGATTCAGAGTTTTTCCATCATGGTTGCAGGGGAGAGTTCAGTGATGGGGAAAGCACTGAGCTGGTTGGCAGGAGACGTGTGTTCAAGTCTCAGCTCTGAAACTTTGTAGCTGTAGGGACTTGAGAAAGGCCCTTCTCTAAACCTCAGTTTTATCAGATGGGAAATGGGGCAATGCCCTTGTCATGGATAGTTGTGAGAACCAAAGCCAACAGGTAAACAGATATGAAAGAGCAAACAGGTAAATCTTATATAAATATAAAAAGTTTTAGATCCATCATCGCATTTTACTTTTGGACAAAGTGATGACCTGGGGACGTCAAGTGACTTGGAAGATACCACATAACTAGTTGGCACCATCTGTTTCTATAACTCATATCTCTTAGTTCTCAAATCAAAGCCAACAAAATGCTACCTTCAAGACTTTAAGGCCCTATTAGTTACCTGATCCTATTCATGGTAGAGTAGAATTGTGCTGATGGTGTTGGGAAGCAAACACTGTCTCAAGTGTTACTTCTTACTAGCTGAGCTAATGGTAGGCCAACAATTTAATCTCCATAAAGATTAATTTTCTCGTCTGAGACATGGGTACAATAATAATAGGGTGCTCATAGAGTTGTTAGGAGCTAAAGTACATAAATAAGTACAGTGTTTGGAATACAGTAAATGTGAAATCAACATTACTTATTGTGATGGAAGAAGAGAAGAAAGAGGTTTGGAGGAGAAGAAAAAGGAGCTATTTTTTGTAACTTTAAAGTCTAGGCAAACAAATTTTTTTCTGGGGACCAGAGAAAGTGAGTTTGTCACATTTCTCTAAGTTGAGTCTGTTGATGTTTAGACAGGATTAAAGGATGACAGCATCTTGTGTCCTTGGGCCGAAGTCACCCAGAAGCAAGTAGAGAAGAAGTCATATCATGGGCTGGTCCTTCTCGGAAACACCCAACTCCCTACAGAGTTAGGTTACAGCCCCTTCACCTGCCTCTCAGGAATGAAAAATGATTTACAATTTAACACTGCAGATTCACCTATGTTCCACCCAAATAGACACTTGTGCTATGCTACAATCACAATATATTTCTCCCATTCTCTCATCATTCCCTGTACTTCGCTAAGTCTGAATTTGGATCAGATTACCTCTCAACCCGGAATCTCTTCCCAGTATTCTCTGCCTATGAAAATTTTATTTGTCCCCCAAGGTTCCACTCAAATGTCACTCCATCATTAAAATCTTCCTTAATGGAGGTAAATGATGTCTCACCTTGGATCACTCTTCAGCATGCTCTTTTATTTAGAATGTCTCCCTCTGCACGCCTGCCCTTCCCTGCTGTGCTATAAAACCCTTGAAGAACAAACATATGCTTCATGTCCATCTAACTGGAAATGCTTAGTGTAAGGACTTACACATACAGCTGTTAAATATTGGTTAAACTAAGTTAAAATTTATTTTTGAGCTCCTCAAAAAAGTATGAGTTGTAGGGGAGGTACTCATGGGTGATTAGGTTCTGCTCATCTTCAGAGGGTGTCACTTGGGAGAAATAGAGCTCCAAACTAGTTGCTCAAGACTCGCACTTTTCTAGTAACTAAGTTATCTGTTACTTGTTAAGCACATACCATATACCAGTATTATTCTACATTAGGTATGCAACAGCTCTCAGATGTGAACTCTCAGATAAATTCAATGAGGCTGTTTCTATTATTTTTTAAATATATTCTATTGATTTTTTACAGAGAGGAAGGGAGAGAGATAGAGAGTTAGAAACATCGATGAGAGAGAGACATCGATCAGCTGCCTCCTGCACATCTCCTACTGGGGATGTGCCCGCAACCCAGGTACATGCCCTTGACCGGAATCGAACCTGGGACCTTTCAGTCCGCAGGCCGACGCTCTATCCACTGAGCCAAACCGGTTTCGGCGAGGCTGTTTCTATTATTACCCCACGTTACAGATTAATACATTGAGACCTAGAAAGGCAGTACGACTTGCCTGACAGCCCACAGCTAATATATGATGGATTCTGGATTTGTCCCCAAAATTCACACTTTTTACAATATTAATACTTGTTCAGAGCCAGAGCAGCCCTCACCCCATCTCAAATGTCTTAGGGGATTTGGGACCAACAACCACACAGCCTCCTGTGCTTGCTTCCCTTTCTCTTGTGTAGCCATCCATCCCTGGCTCAAAATTTTTTTTAATGTAGATCATTTTATTTTTTAAAAAATTATCATTTTTACTTTTGTTAATCCTCACCCAAGGATATTTTTTCATTGATTTTTAGAGAGAGTGGAAGGGAGGGGGAGAGGCAGAGAGAGAAACATCGAAACGTAAATGCCCTTGACTGGAATCGAACCTGGGACCCTTCAGTTGCAGGCCAACACTCTATCTACTGAGCCAAACTGGCAGGGGCCCTGGCTTAATTCCTAAACTCTGTTCCCACCATCCTGCAGTCCCAAGAGAGATCAGCCAGGAAGTGCATGGAACTACATGGACAGGTCCAAGCAACAATACTAATGATGATGCTACTGTGAAATGTCCCTGCTATTTTGTCCTCATGGCAGAACATTAAGACGGGCTGTGGGGACAGTAAAACAGTTCCCATTGCCTGTTTTCTCTCTCTCTGTAATGTTGCCAGAGACTTAAATACGATTGAGTTAATCTTTGAAGAAAACAGAAAATACTGTAACAATAAAGGCCGTAACATGGTTACAAATGAGAGCTACTGCTCCCTTCTGCATTCTAAGATAATTCTGCAGAGCTTCATTACCGGAGCATAATTGTGTTATAGAACTCTAAATCACCCTGCTACACTTAACTGGCAATAACATTAAGATAGCGCAGATATTCATTTTAATTAAAACATAGCCTCCAACTATTTCCCTTCTAGAACAGGCAAAACTTTCTCCCTTTCTCCCCCACCCAGAAACTTCCATTGGTTATCAGTCTAGGGCCAACCGCAGATAGGAGATTTACACACAATTAGGAAACCCCACCTTCTAAGCCAGGAGCACTTAGAGCTTTGCTGAGGAAAATGAATACGGGAAAAGCGGGTTCGGGTTTTAATCTTTTTCTCATCTGTGAGGCACTGACAGTAGTTGTTGCAGAGAGAATGGGGCTCCCAGATGATCAGTTCGCAAGTTATGCAAATTTGAATTGAGATGTAGTAACTCAGACATTAACAAAAACCTCAGTAGCCCGGAAGTCTTCAAGAGCTTCCCATCGCCTGGAGCACACACATTCATCCGTTTAACAAGTGCTTACTGAACATCTATTTTGTGTTGCACACTGAGGATACACACATAAGAGAGCTCGGCTCCTTCCCTCAAATATATGGCAACCCAGTGAGGGAAACGGACGTATAAACAAGAAATTACATTACAGGACGCTCCACAGAAGGTGTGGCCCAATACCCCTGTCTTTCCTCAGAAGGAGAAATTTGAGATGGATTTTGGGGTGCATGAAGGAGTTTTCCAAGCAGACAAGGGAATGGCAACAGCAGAGGAATGATATGTTTGAACACAAAGTTTCATAAAGTAGACAAGGCTTTTCCGAAAATTCTAAATGATTCAGTAGCTCAACTGTAATTAATGTATCAAGAGTTAAGGGGACATGATGTTGGTGAGGCCCAAGATGTGGAAAGTGTCAGGTGCGCCGGCAAGGAGTGTGGGCTCTGAAGAGTTTAATCGGGGAAGGAGAGGGGCAGGTAAGCACTGAGAGCAGCATGACTATTGAGGCTGCCACCGATTTCATCACTTTTCACTCAAGGCTTCAAATTACCTCTCCATCCACATAGAAATATGAACAAAATAACAACAGCAACAATACTGATAATATTTCTGAACGTGCACTGTGTCCAATGATTTGCATATGCTATCTTATTTCATCCTTACATGCTGAAGGATTAACGTTCTCCATTTTGCATAGAAGAAAACTCGGGCACAGATAGAACTGGCATTCCAACTCAGGTCTAGCTGATTCCCCATTTCCTGTTCAGAATCACAGTCACTCGGCAGGATTTTCAAGGTCAGTTACCCACAGTCCTTCTGTTCGGGATTCTGCCTCCACATCTCCTCACAGAAGAGAGGATTCTGTATGTTGTTCTCTACACAAGAGTCAGGCCGTTTGTCACTGGTCTGGCCCATGTCCCTTGAACTTCCTGGATCTGTCTTCCCTCTCCGCTAGGCAAGTGTCACAGTCCCACTCACACTGCAAGCAGCATGCTAACCAGGAGCACTCGCTGTAACTGGTAACTTTTACGGCATGTCAGTCTCGGGTCTGGGTGTTGGTTACTGAGATGCATAGAGCAGATGAGGTCCTTTTCTGATGGAGTTTACCTTCTAGGTGAAACAGCTGAGGAGTCAGAGCCGGTGTGGAACCAGGCAATCTTACTCTAGAGCTGCGCTGCCCAATGGACAAGCTGCTGGCCACGGATGGCCACTGAGCACCTGACAGGCGGTACGGCTGTAACTATAAAAATCACACAAAATTTCAAAGAAAGTAAAAAATTGTGGAATACCTTCTTGACTGTGTTGAAATAGTATTTTGTATCTAATGGATCAAATAAAATATGTTATTAAAATGAATTTTACCTATTTCTTTTTAGCTGTTTTGATGTGGGTAGTGGGAAATTTAAATTTGCAGGAGGCTTGGATTACATTTCTAGTGGACAGCACTGGCTATACTAGTACTCTGCACTTCTAACCATTATGAGATATTACCTCCTTAGTAAAATGACAATTGAGGAGAATGATGAGAACTGTGGTATTAATAACACAGTGATATACTAGAACAGGTCAATAAGTGGGTGGTGTGGCCTGTTACTGGATATGGAGGGTAGGAAATCTGTCTGAAAATACAATATCTGAATATAAATTTGGGAACCAGCCATGCGAGGGACTGGGGGAGAGGGGGGCAAGTGATTCAGAGAGCTATTGCTTCTACCACCGATTTGATAGTTAATATCTATTTTAAAAATATTTTTGCTCAGAACTCTTTTCTTTCACTTAACAGAAGGACACTGAATATAATCAGAATAGTCACGGGGATGTGAAGTACAACATAGGAATTTAGTCAATAATATTCTAATATTCGTATGGTGCAAGATTTATCAGGGACGATCACTTAGTACGCTATGGAATGCCTAATCACTGGGGTGTACACCTGAAACTAAATATAATAACGTATGTCAACTGTAATTGAAAATAAAAAATGATAAAGTAATAATAAAATAAAAAGTACATGACTTACAAAATCACTGTTTTGTGTGTGTGCTGTTTAATCTAAACTTCAAGAACCGTAATCTTCAACATTCACTTAGTATCTGTGGACCTCATTTGCATCCACAAAATTGAAAAAGAACTGTCCCTAATTTATTGCAACATCTATATGAGATACAGTATTGAGGAGCATCTACCACAATGCAAACATTTACTTTCCCTGCCCTTCTCCTGCAATGATTCTGAACTCATGCAGAACAGGATGTGTCACTAGCCTGTATCTTCCCAGCCCTACCCTGTCATCAAGCCCTGCACATGTGCAATGAAAGAATTGAGTCAACATTCCTTGTTAAGTAGCGAAAAGAAGTGGAGCAGGCATATTTACAGGACCAGAGACTACTGGGATATTTTTGAGCCAACCCGTACACACTGGGCATTGCCTTCAGGAAGTTTCTGCTACCAGATTCCTAAATGATTAAAATCATTTAATTCCCATTCTGAAGAGGCTGTCTGATCATCCCCTTTAGTTACTTTTGTAAAGGTTTTCACAGTACCAAGTGCTTCCAGATCCATTGGATCTTCACAATTGCCCTGCAAAGTTAGAAGAGCAGGAATCCACAGAAAACTGCAACAGGAGACACAGTGACCTGCCCAAAGATGAAGCGCTCACCCAGGGCAGAGCTCAATCTGTATGCCTGGGCCCAGGGTGTTCCTCACCACAGTAAGGGATCCTCTAAGTAAGAGTTCTTTATTAAGATGCTTCAATTTGGAAAAGCTTTTTCATAATTTTCCTCTAGCTCCAACTGTGCTCCCTATCTCAGCTTTTCTATGTCTGGGTACTTCCTGTGGGTGTCTCCATCCAATACGGCACTCAAAAATGTGTTAAATCTTTGGGCACATTTGTCTCAACGGGCAGCTCAGGGTTGGTTTTTTTTCCTCCTCTCCTGATTGTTTTGCTAAATCCAAGTTCTAACATGTTGATAGGTTTGGAAACTCGTCAGCTTGCAAGGAAAGTACTTGCCATTTTCTCAGAGCCTGGCTACGAATACTCTGAGATGAGAACAGACAAGGTTACAATGCCTCCAGGCTTCCAACTAGAGATTTCAAATATTTCTAATTTCTTCAATTTAGCTTCATTTAAATTTTACTGAGAGGTAATTGCACTGAATTAATCTAGTTACAATTATGCTGAAATCAATCCATTAACATCTTCAAAATTCTTATTAATCTGGCAGCAATGTTATGGATAAAAACAGAAATACATCCTCTATCTGGAGTGTAGATTAATATAATAAGAATGCTGGAATTAATTTCTCCAGGATATGAATTCTTTGAGGCAAGAGAGTGTGACTTTGTATTTCTGTTTTCTGCTCTTAAAATGCTGCTTTGAGTACAAGATAATGTCTGCATGTAAGAGTACCTGCAACCCCTGGTCCTTCTTCCTACTTCATCAAAGGAACCTGATTAAAGCCCAAATCACAGGGCCTCTTCTGCATGTACTTGTTTGCCTTTTAATGTCTCTCTTTCTCTTCCATCGAGAGAATTGAGACAGAGAATGTGTCACCCTTCTTTATTCTTTTTCTTTTTTTTTATATTTTATTGATTTTTTACAGAGAGGAAGGGAGAGAGATAGAGAGTCAGAAACATCGATGAGAGAGAAACATCAATCAGCCGCCTCCTGCACATCCCCCACTGGGGATGTGCCCGCAACCCAGATACATGCCCTTGACCGGAATCGAACCTGGGACCTTTCAGTCTGCAGGCCGACGCTCTATCCACTGAGCCAAACCGGTTTCGGCCACCCTTCTTTTTTCAACTTTCTACCTAGCACAGTTCTTGGAAATCAGTACACATACTCAATGAACTGCTGATAACTATGGTGACCACAACATGACAAGGACAATGAGTATACTAAATGACCAGCCATAGTGTTTGTGTTCTCAATACATCAGATGGCTTTCGATGGCGTGGGCAGCATGGAACTAGAATCCACTTGAAATTTATTTTGAAGTTATCCAAAGTACAGTCTACACCAGGCATGGATTCTTTAAAGATCAAATATGCCGTTTATCTACATCCATCTGTGAAAAGTATTGTCTACACTCATCCATTCAGTAATTATTTACAAAGTAGCAACGGTCTGTCCCCTGGTTGAATTAGTGGTTAAGAGACGTAAATCTTGAAGTCACAGAGCTTACAATATAGTGACAAAGGAAGATAATAAAAACATAAACCCATGTTGGATTTAAAGTTATAATTTATAAGTACTATGATGAAAATGGACAAGGTTTATGAAGAAGAATATAAGTATTCACCTTTGCTAAGTGAACACCCTACTTTACTTTGGGACCCAACTCTTTTATTGTGGTCCTGGGGCAGGAGAGGAAGGACAGCAGGTGATGTTGGGTAAGTCGGAAGGGGCCAGACTATGCAGCGCTGATCAGCTTGGCAGGGGCCGAGCTTTCTTTTGAGTGTGAAGGAAAGTCCTGGAGCATTTAAAGCAGGAGACAGATTCCATGTGCACCTAAAGCTTTCCTCTGGATCTTCTCGGAGGAAGAGATTGGTAAAGGTACGCGTAGGAGAGGGGCACTGCATTAGTCCAGGAGAGGGATGATGGAGGCCTGGGACAGCGTGGAGGAGGAGGAGAAGACAGGCAGAAGACTATGGATTTGAAACACTTCATAAATGGAAATAACAGAAAACTTGGCAAGCAGTTGGGTGTTAAAGAGAGAGCAAAGACTTATGTCTAACTTTAAGGTTTGAGGTTTGAACAACCGAATGATGGTACCATTTAATGAGATGGACAGACAGAGCAGGAAGAATCTTTAAAGTTTTGGATATGTTACAAAGAGATGTCAGGTGCACAGATATAAAATCTGGAGTTCAAGAAGTCATGTGTGCCAGAGATTTACACTGAGGAGTTCTCAGCATATATGTGACATTTCAAGATTTTCTAAAAGTATATGGAGAAAGAAGCATTCCAACATTTAGGAATCAGGTAGAGGAAGAAAAAATATACAATGAAGACCAAGTAAAAGCATCTAGAAAGAGAGAAAAAAATAGTAAGAGTGGTTTGAGAAGAAAGCAGTGAATAACTTTGATTAAAACTACTAAGAGATTGAATAAGATGTAGGCAGGAAAGTGGTCATTGGACTTGACAACACTGAGGTCATCACCGCCCTTGAGAGAGCAGTTTCGGTGGATTGCTGGGGCAAGGCCAGGTGGGAGTACACTGAGGAGTGTCTGAAGCAGTAGAGTTGGCAAGAGTGGACAACTGTTTTCTGAAGTTGGCTGTGAGACTAAGACAGGAAGTGAGGTGGTAACTTGTGAGAGGCGTGGAATCCAGGAGAAAGTTAACTAGAAAGGGGGCTGAGACATACATCTGCATAGAAGGAAATGGGTCCCTAGAGGAGAGGCTGATGAAACTGAGGAAGGTGGATGGAGGGGCAAAGGGAACTGAGGAAGTGAGAAAAGATAATCAGAGAAATTAGGCTCTCATGCCACAAACAGAAAAGCCTTCCTCAAATGCAAGGGGAAGGATGAAGAAGACAAATACTAGTACATGCAGAGATGGGTGCAGAGATTTAGTGGATATTTTCATTGATGAAGTGTTAGTGAAACTTCGACGAACTGGAAGGTGACTCCCAAGGAGAGGAAGGTGTGTGTGCAGTTATCACCATGCCTGCAGAAGCTAGCTGGCTGGAGAAACACAGGAGGACTGTGGCACAGGGTTCAGAGCACATTTGAGGTCTGAGACCATGTTTTTCCCTAGATTTGTTCCAATGTCTGTGCAGGCACTGAGGAGGTATTTAAGGTCAACTTCATCTGGAGATCAGATAATATGAGGAAGTGAGGAGCAAAGGCACTGAGAGCTTATATGATACGGTGATTATAATGATGACCTACAGAATCCAAGTTGAGTAAGAATGGAAGCAAAGGTGGGAGGTGTTGATGGATAGTGATAAATGGTGAGGTCAATGGACTGAAAGACATGAGGATTCAAGAGGTCTGGTTGCACTGAAGATGGTGAAGAGAACATGGTTTCAAGTGATGTGGTTCTAAGGTGTGGCTATGAGGATGAATGGCTGAGGTAGGGTGAAAGAAAGTTCGCGTGAAGTATTAACGCCGAGAAACTGAGAGCTCTGAACGCTGGATGAGTCAGCCATCTGGATTTTGACATTTCCAGAAATGAGGATAGGCAATGGCACAGACAGCAAGACGATGACACGGGAGCAATATTGGAGAGTGATGAGTGTTGGTAGATAACCACGATAAGGGAGCAGGAAGCAGGAAGTGTATTTCAAAGAACATAAACGTTTGCAAAAGGCAGGGGAGCAGCAATGGATGGAAGGCATCCAGTTTCTCCAACCAGTCGTCTGGAATTATGTGACAAGTGAGAAAAATTACCCCCTCGATCAGGCTGTGGAGGATACATCACCCTCAGGGCACATACATATTTCACGTAAGGCAAGAGGGTGAAAGGAATGTTCCAAAGAGAAATTATGGGTGCAGAGAGATTGTGAGTCATAGAAGAGGTGTACTGGATGGCCCAGGGGAGGAAGCAGGTGGGGTGGGTTTGGAGGTAAGGGGATTAGATTAGCTGTAGACACAGAACTAATGAAGAGTTCCTGGCACATAATAAAGATCCTGTACTTGTCAGCTATTGTTCCTATTTAATGAGCATGAGATTGGGAGGTAATGGATTACCAGGCACTCTTGGATTCTGGCAGTCAGGGCCAGACCATGAGTAATGTGACTCCATAAAGCATCCACTTTGACTCTATTAACTCCGTTTCTCTAGGTGAAAACAGATAAAAAGTTGAGATCATAATAAAAAAGAATAATTATCTTCACACATAAAGCATGGATAATATTTGCTGTGCTTCTAATTTCCAGAAACAAAGTATGCAAAACAAAGTACTGAAATACCAATTTCAGTTGTTACACATTTGTATTAACATTGGAATCTCCTAGCAATGGGCTGATTTTTGAAGCTTATTAGGATAGTATTTATTATTCTCAATATTTCCATGTCTTCAGAGTAGTTACTTTATCTCTCTGAGCTTTGGTTTTTCCATGTGTAAAATAAAAATGCTACCTGTTTATCACAAGATTATTATGAGAGAGAAAACAAGGCCTAAAAAAAATCAAAACTAAAGAATAATTGGTGAATGCTATCATCAATCTCCCCCATATTTTGAGTACTGCCTTAAAAGGGAGGCCTCCATTGTTAATGCCATTTATAGATAAATCATCCATATCTGTGTTTCCAGCAGCAGTTGGCAGTGAGCTAAATGTCAGCTCTTTTCCATTTCCACTCTCATGCAAGGTGGCACAGACACAACGGGACACCTCAATCCTGAGAATCGGTCCCTTCCCTCAGTCACTCAGAGGGCTCCCAGTGCCAATTTTGTCCCTTGTGATACCACTGTTCAGGAATGGAATGTTTCAGAGGAGCTGAAAAACCTTTCTAGAACAAAGAGGCACTATACTGAGATACCCCATGGAAGCTGCAAAGATGAAGTCCAACTGGGCTTCACAAAGGAGTGACCCAGACTGAAAAGCCATTAGAAAGCAGGGCAGCTGCTGTCCCTGAGGTTACAGCTCAGGTTAGCTTCATCTTCCTCTTTCTTTTCTTTAAATATATATTTTTATTGATTTCATAGAGGAAGAGAGAGATAGAAACATCAACGATGAAAGACAATCATTGATCGGCTGCCTCCTGCACGTCCCACTGGGGACTGAGCCTACAACCCAGGCATGTACCCCAATCGGGAATCACACCATGACCTCCTGGTTCATAGGTTGATGCTCAACCACTGAGCCATGCTGGCTGGGCTTTTCCTCTTTCTTTAGGGACAGCTTTTATCTCCATGGCTGTGAAGGACACAGGCACAGCCATTCCAGGCCCAATGTAACAGAGTAACAAAGGCCCACAGAGGTAAATATTTCAAAGACAGAAATATAGCAGATAAGAAATACAATCCTAATAAGCTTCAAAATCAACAAATTTGCAAATGTTAATACAAGCGTGCAATGAGATGAAATTGGCATTTCCATTTTCAATGCTTTATTCAATTGGGAGGCTTTGCACTGTGATAGTAAAGAGCACTACAATGTTGTGGTTAAGAGTGGTTAATGCTCCCCTGTCCAGTTGTCAAGGTTCTAATCTTAGCACCAACATTTAGTCATAATTTGACATGGGGTCAGTTGATAATGCCTCAGTTTCCCTATTTAAACATGGGTAAATAATAGTACCTACTTCATAGGGTTATTGTAAGAATTGTGTGTGTTAATAACGGCTAAAATCACTTAGTTCAGTGGCTGGCACATTTAGTGCCCTAATACATGCTAATGATAATTGTTATTTTTAACAGCTCTCCCCACCCTTTCCAGAAAGGCCGAATAGCTCATCTAAAATTCCCCCATCACAAGAGACTGGAGCATAGTTTAAAAGCTAAAAAACTCAAGGCAGGAAGGTAGATGACAAACTAGAGTGGTAGAAAACTGCCCAAAGAAAATTTAACCAGAATTATTCCATGATCCCAGATAATTACACAAGGAATGGAAAGTTGTCCCAAGTGGGACCTAGGATATGTTGTCTTTCCTAGGAAGAAAGACTCCAGTGAGTCGCACCTGGGCTTGAAATAGTTGTATTTGCTTGAATCAATCATTGCAGCACCCGGAGCCCCAAACGTAAAATGAAGAGATTGCACTAGATTGTTCTCAGTGATCACCTCGAGCTCAGTGACTACCGCCACTCTGTAATCCCACACTGAGCAGTCCATTGTGCAGCGACACAATATGGAAATTGGCAGTGCGGGTAAGTGAAACCTCGACACGAACAGAGCAGATAGCTGGCGATTACACAATGGGAGATGTCGAGAAAATAACCTTATGGAGTGGAACATATTGGATTGTCTGATTATGACTTACTCTCCAATATGAAGATATAACCATGCTTGGCTGCTCAAGGGTGAAAATGTGGTAATGTGTTAAAATGCTAATGAAATTGGAATCATGTAATATATGTTTAGAACAGTATGGGTTACCAAGACACGGGAAGTTAGAGAGCATGGCTTGTAAATCCTGTTGATCTGGCCAAACTCTTCAGAACACAAAAGGCCTTTTCCAGTCTGTTTCCAACTTGTCTTCTCAAGCTCCTCTCTCCTCACACACCCTCAGGTATCCTGTGTTCAATCCATAAGGAGTCATCTGACATCCTACAAACACAGTAGGCACACGAGTTCTCTTGCTTCCAACCCCGTAGCCTATGTCTCTCCATCCCAGATCAAGGTCACTCACCTCACAGGACTACTCAGAGGATTTCCTGACTGGTCAGCCTGCGCCCTGCTTTGTTCACTCTAAGCTGTTGTCCTTAGAGCTGCCAGGGCATTTTTCATAATCATTTAACCCACTGTGTCCCTCTTGCTTAAAATTTGTTACTTTATTGCTTTTAAACAAAATCCAACTCTTCTATATGGCTTGCAAGACCTTGCATGCTCTGTCCTACAGCTACAGCTCCCAGCTCATCCTGCATCACCTGCTTCCTTGCCTGGCATGCTATAGGTGGGTGGTCAGAATTCCCCTTTCCCAGACAAGAGCAATGCTCTCTCATGCTGATCCCTCTGCCTGCAACCTCACTGTCTCACCACTCCTTGCTTGACGTACTTCTACAGAGGGAGGCCTTCCTTCATCACCATGGCTACCTTAAGTCCCCTGGCTGTGTGCCCTCATGGCTCTTGTGTTCTTCCTATTGCAACACTTCCGCAATACTGCAACCCTCTGTTGAATGGATTAATGCCATTTCTTTGCTTTACATGCCCTGGGGTCTCCTTCCCCCAGAAACCTTTTACTCGTTGTTAAGGCCCAGCTCAAATGTTAGCGCCTTGGGAAAAGCCTTCCTGATCCCACTAGGCTATCCCTCATTCCCTCTTCCGTGCACTGATGGAAATCCATGCCCAGCTCTGTTTGTCGCAACAAATCCTAGTACTGGAAACTAGAACACTGCTGCGGAGAACATGTCACAACGGACCACACACAGATGCACTGTTTTGTGGTGATGAAAAGAATAGTAGAACACCTCAGGTTTTAAAATAATTTGGTGTTGAAACAAATGCCGAGACCTGGCTCCAGGGTAGTGCAGAATGGGACCACATATGTCATGTACATTCACACACACACACACACACACACACACACACACACCCTTCTGAGATTCCAGATGGTCATTCTTGGAGGAGACTATTTAGTCCTCTAAAATTTATATGAGTATTAACTGCCATTTTTCTTGACAAGTAGCAATATTTTCACACCTTCTGTACTTAAAGCTTTCAGTAAGACATGGCCAAGAGCATAAATGTTACTTCTCTTTCTTTCATAACACGTAATGATCTCCCTGTTGTAATATTAATCAATAACTAATTTCATAGTTGGACAACTGTTTTTAATGACCTAGTACGTCAGAGGTATTGTTACACCAATCTTCGGATCATTCCCTGAAGGACCTGTCACCAAAAGGGCAAATTTATTTACTTGTCATAAAGCAGGAGCCAAAAACCTTATACTAATTAAGTAAAGATGCATTTTGGGTCTTTGTTGGTGGAGAACTAAAAGGTCTCACATGGAACCCGAACGGGGAGTCAAATGATCAAATGTAGTCATTGGTCAAAGACATTTTGAATAATATTTAAAGGGCCCCAGACATATTAATTGTGAAACTGTGGGCTCATTAGTGTCTGCTTAAATTTGGTTAAGTAGGAATGCATCTACTCAGTCTTGATGAAATAGGCAGAAACAGGGGATTTTCAAGCCTCTTCTTCCCATAAGTCTATGTGTCTCCAAGAACCCTACCTTCCTCAGTGGCCCTCTCATGGAGTATATTGAGTCTCTGAAGAATGGACCTCAACAACCACTGTGTCTTCAATTCGTTTAAAAAGAATGGGTGGGATTAATTGCACGTGGAATAATTTTTGTGTAAACTTACTAATGCTGATATCCTTGATGTATCAGATTTAACTATCTGATGCTTAGGCTAAGATGAAGCAAAAAACGTATTAATTATCTATCATGGTCAGGTGTCATCCTTTATCAGACACCAAAATTCTCAAAATAAGCCTGACAATATTTTTAATCTTTATCTTATTAATGAGAAAACCAAGCCCTAAGAAGTTAAAGTGAGCTGGGATTGAAACTTGAATCTTCTAAAATCACTCTTCTTTCTGCTATGCCACAGCAACCTGCCATTTTTTCCAATATTCTACCTCTCTACGTTGTAATAGACCATATATATATATCCCTCTGCCTGCAACCTCACTGTCTCACCACTCCTTGCTTGACGTACTTCTACAGAGGGAGGCCTTCCTTCATCACCATGGCTACCTTAAGTCCCCTGGCTCAGTGTAAGAAGGGCCATATATATATATATATATATATAGTCAAAATGTATGAGAGAGTCCATAACCAAGACACGAATTGGGAGGGCTTGTGGGAGCCCAGCGGTGAAAGCCTTACAGGAAGAACTCTATGGTCACAATAGAGCACTATAATTATAATAGCCCCTCCCTTTAACTTCTTCTTTCCCTCTGTAAAGAACTTCCTGTTTATCCTTGCAATTCTTCTTGGACTTGGCTCTCCAAGGCTGCCCATACCTGACTGCAATTCTTTCTTTATCCCTGAACAAATTCCTTTTGCTGTTAAAATACCTAAACAACTTTTGTTTACATTGACAATAGAGAGAGAAATAGGGATAAAGATAGAGATAGATATGCAGATATATAAATCTGTAACCTCATTATTACAAGTAATTACTTTAGAGTCATCCTGGTTTCTAGATCCATACACTAGATAGATGTAAAGGCCTTCCAACATAAAATTCTAACCTTGTCATTCTCAGAAAAAGCCATGGAGAATAGCTCCTACTCTCTTCAACATGCATTCTATGCACAATTCCAAATCATTATGCATTTTTTAACATCTTACTTCATGCAAGAACTCATGCTGTTCCCTCCACCTAGAATGCCCTCTTCACCAGTTGTCACTAACTGGAAACCCTTTTACTCTTTTAAGTACATTCTAAATCCTTCCACTTCTTTTAAATCCTTCCTTAATCTCACTACCCATGCTCCGAAAGTCTGAGACCCCCTCCTCTCCTTCTCTGAATCACCCTAGTGTGGGAGCATACCTGTAGATGCCACAGAAAACTGCTGGTTCCAGGTGCGTGGCCACTATGACCTCTGAATGTCCCTCTCAGGTATGTTGGCAGTTACTGGGGAAATGGAACCAACTATGGTCGAGGGTAGTCTGGGAAACGGGGCAAGTTAATATTAGTAGTTGGGGCAACGGGGCAAGTTGGCATTGATAGGGCAATGGGGCAAATTGATATTAGTAGCTAGAGCAATGGGGCAAAGTTGATTAATAATACCTTGGTAACAGGGCAAAAATTAATTAATGATGTTTTATGTAATTCACTTGTTTTAGTAACCGCACTTAGCAATAATGATGGATTATATAATCTTGAAGGAAATAACTAGGTTGCTTCAGCGATCAAAAGGTGTCCTTGGCCCTTCACTGCATCTTGTATGGGTGTCTTATTTCTTATTTCTGTCTTAGGAGTTTCCTTCCCACACCCTAGTACATGACCCTTAGAGCCTCCTAATTTGAATTATGTGTGTGCCTGGCTACTTTTCCTACTAAACTTTACACTACATGTCCAGTCTCAAACTCACCCATCTGCACACTGTCAGATCCCTTGATTTTCTTCCTTTGCTCCATTCCTGACTCAGTAAGTGATTCCTCCATTTGAAGGTCCAAGGAAGTGTGGCATTCCCATGTCCATAGCCAACCCTGCAAAGCGAACAGATTAGCCGGACTCCTCAGGGCTGGCTTTGCTTTGCAATGTCCCTTCAACAGCTTTGCATTTAGCTCTGCATGGGAGGGGACACATTGCCAACATGAAAATGAGCTACCTGAATCAGTCAATGCTAGCCAAGGGCTATGATGTTGAAAATATTATTTGTGAAAGAAACACTACCCTGTAAGAGAACTAAAAGCTCTGAGATTCTGAGAGGAATGCTCTGTCACTCAGAAGAGGAAAAAAGAAAAGGATTTAGTTTTTCCCTACTGCAATTTTATTGGTTTCCAAAATCAGACCTGCTTAGTAGCTGTTAGGACACTCTCAGACGAGACCTCCTACCCCACCACACACCCGCCACACACACCACCACCACCACCACCACTTCAGTCTGTTAATTAGCTCATTAATGACTGACAAATTGCTTTCTTCCCCTCCCTCCCTCTTTCCTTCCTTCCTTTATTCCCTCACCATATATTACTCTGTGTTAGATTGGGATGAGGCTTGGGTGCTGTGAAAATAGTGTTAAACTGCTGTTAGAACCAAGGAACTTGGGAACCTTTAATACTGCCCTAAATCCCTCATCACAGAGCTTCTGACAAAATATGAAGCAAAGTCACATTATTGTTAGCTCTGGCTTTAGCCCAAAACCCCGTGTTGAAAACTATAGTAAGCTGGGGCCAATCATTTCTTTTTCCTAATCTTGTTAGTTCAAAATAGTTTTAGATCAAAGAAGACTATGGGTCTTGCTCTATTTCATTACCTGCAAAGGCCGAAGCTAATCTCTGAATCTTGCCACTAAAAGGTAAAGAAAAACTGATCCAACCCACATTTGCCACGACAAGGGAAATGGCCTGTATTGTTCTAGGAAAGAAAAGAAATCACGAGCTGCAGCCATAATTACTTTTTTTTTTTAAACCACAGTGAAAAAAAAATGCCCACTCAAAACAAAACTCCGAAACAGCTCAATGAGTTAATTTACATATGACCAATACATTCAGGGCTCCTCCTTGGGGATGGAGGAAAATGCTTTCATCTTTATTCATTAGGGAAAGCCCTTAAGTTCTTCCCAGAAATCAATAGGCCTGCTCCATGCCAGGCGCCATGCTAGGCTCTGGAGACATAAAGATAAACAAGACCCAAGGTCTCTGTCGTGAAAGAATTCTCCATCTAATGGGTAAGGCAGACGAGTAAATAATTCCCAATCTATATGATGAGAAACAATGAAGGCAGAACTGATTTTGAGCCGGTGGGCACCGGTATAACCATGCAGGTTCATAAAATATTGAAATGCTCTGAACCCTTAGTAAATACCTGCTTTCCTGAGAGCCTGAGTTACCACAAGCCTCATTCTCACTGCCCTTACCAGCCTCAGGGCCCTCTTGGTGACCATTCTGATTGGTCAACGCTTGAGATAACTCTAGAATTGGGGTATATGCAAAGGGCTATAGTAGGGTTGACCAGAGGAAATTCCCTCTGGTTCGAGAGGTGTGAGACTTTTAACATATGTATGGCTTCAAAGAGGAGGGGACACTTGAGCCATGTCTAAAAGACTCAGGGGTAGTTCTTTACAAGCAAAGCATAAGCCATGTGTCAAGGCAAAGGAAAGAATTTCATGTAATGGAACAGAATTAGCTCAATGGATCTTAGATGCAAAACAATTGTAAGAGCTGATAAAAGGGGAGGTGGCAGCAGGAGATGATTCTGAGAATTAAGCCAAGGGTCTTGTGTGCCCCCACTTGCGGATAAAAGTAAGTTCTGTTGAGGGTGTGATATGACAACTGCTCCTGTTGGTAGACAAATAAGGAGAAGAACATTAGCCTCATTCCATGTTTTCGTGATTCTAATATTCTCTTTTGGATGGACCCAGGAAGAGAAAATAATAGG